>NC_090646.1:89229629-89307129 GCF_040937935.1 Hyperolius riggenbachi
ATGTGGACTGAGATGATAGAAGACTGTTCACCTATTGAAGCCACACAGCGCCGCAGTACAAGTACATGGTGACAGTAAATAAGAGGAATGTAACGGGCTGTGGCAGTAATGGTATTGTGGGCTGGAGTCTAGAGCCATCAGGTGATGTAGTTTGGGCGCCTCTGGCCTTTTGACTCTGTACACACATCGAATTTTAATCTGCAGATGACTGGCCAATTTTATTACTGCCATGTTGCATGAGGGTCACCAGATTTTGAATACTATGAACAGACTGTGTAGGTAAGCTCTTATACTACATGGCAGTAGTAAAATTGGCCAGTCATCTGCAAATAAAAATTGGATGTGTATTTGGACCTTAAAAGTATTAAAGGCAGAGGATCAGCAGCATAGCCAGGCAATAAGTATGGCAGTCTCCATATCCCTCTAACTTCTGTTGTCCTGTAAAGTGAACCTGAGATGAAAGACTTCCTTAAAGAGACTCTGTAACAACATTTTGAGCCTTATTTCTTCTATCCTATAAGTTCCTATAGCTGTTCTAATGTGCTCTGTCTTACTGCAGCCTTTCCTAGTTGCACAGTGGCTGAGTTATCTCTGCTATATGATGTAATCTTCTCGGCTCTGTCGGGTTCAGGCAGTCTGGCTGGAATGTGCTGTGCTGCTTGTGATTGGATAGAAGCTATACACACCCTCTCCAGGTCCCCTGCACACTCTGTATGACTCACACACTGAGCTACTCTCAGCCTATTACTTGCTATGTCTTTTGTTTGTAAACACTGCATAAAAATGGCAATTGCAAGCCAGGATTGCAGCAGGGAGAGGCAGAAACCACACAGAGGGGCCCAGGAGTACATAATGAATAGAATGGTATGCTTTTTATTGTAAGAATTTTACAGTACAGATTTTCTTTAAGCCCCCTTGAGACTAATCAGTCCCATACTGTCTCCCCGGGTGGTTCCTGTACCCCGCAGTACTGTTCGGTAGCCTGGCCGAGTGGTGCTTAATCACACATGGGCGGAAAGGTGCTCTCCCCTGTCGCAATCCCTTCCCTGGGAGCGTTCTGCGCCTGAGCAGAACTCTCCCAGCCACGAGAGCGCGACGGGGGAGTTTGCCTGGCCATGCATGCACAACTCGGCCAGGCTACCGGGCAGTACTGCGGGGGACACGAGCCACCTGGGAAGACAGCCAGGGACTGAGCGGCCTCAAGAGGGCTCAAAGTGTACCAGAGACGTTAAAAAAACAAGTTTTATATATACCTGATTGGGCCACAATATGGAGTGGTGTATGGGCTCCTTAAAGGAAACCAGCGACGTAATAAAAAAAAAAGTTTTATACATACCTGGGGCTTTCTCCAGCCTCATGCGCATAGATTGTTTCCACTCCGCTATCCTCAGCTTTCTCCAGCTCCGGTACCGGGTCCCGTAAGTTCTGTCAGTCGCAGCCATTCTGCACAAGAGAAGTGCACTCTTTACGTATCTCTGGCGGCTGCCGCAGAGATACCTAGAGGGCACACTGAGTGAGAGCGGCGGCGTGGGAGCAATCCGTGCGCATGGGGCTGGAGGAAGCCCCAGGTATGTATAAAACTTTCTTTTTATCACATCTCTGGTTTCTGGTGCCCATACACCACTCAATATTGTGGCCCAATCAACATTCCGATTTGATAATTTGTATCAAATCGAAAGAGAATTAGTGCCAAAACATGGCCGCTTAATCAGTTGTTCAATTGATTTCAGTCTGAAATCGATCAAGAGAATCAATCTGACAAGCTGAGAAATCTCAGTCTCACGTGTCGCAGTAATGGCGTTCTGTAATGTGAGGACTGACGGATCCTCAGCCAGTAGTCAAGTGCAAAAGTTTACTTTTAGTTTAATGTCACTGAAACCTCTTTCATATAATGTTCCTTTGTTACAGTAGAGAAACCAGAGATACACTGCACTGTGATTGATCAACTCCAAACAATGTTTAACCTTGCAGTAAGTATTTTGTTTACTAATCCATTCATCAGGCTACACAGATGTGTCTGTTTTTACAGTTGTTACATTTTCGCAGTTTGAAATAATTCAGTATCTCACAAAATCTTTTTTTATCTGACATGTGCATGCTAGATATACAGTGGATCTTTGCCCAAGATAGGTCTGCTTGGGCCTAAAATCTGTGTGCACAGCTGCTCCACAATTATTTATTGATCCACTGTGGTTGATCTCAGGCACCAGGAACCACTTACTTGTTCACCACCTGTTGCCCCTCCTCTCCATAGGACAGCAAATGCTGTAGCCAAGTCATGTGTCTGTACAGCAGTCATTCCCAAAACTGTTGCTCTAACCATCAGTAAGGCCTTGTTCACATTGCGTTCGGCCCGCGTGTTTTTTTTGTTTGTTTTTTTTAAATCATGTAGCGAGTCCAGGGCTTGCTACATGATAGCCACTGACAAGCGGCATCCCTCTACCTAAACCGATCGCCGCCGGCACTCTCTGAAAGCAGGAAATCCCGTTCAGAACGGGATTTCCTGCTGGGCTTCCCCCGTCACCGGGGCAGGATGACGTCATGACGTCAGAGGGAATCCCGATCCACCCCTCAGCGCTGCCTGGCACTGATTGGGCAGGCTGAGCAAGAAGTCTGGAGGGGCGGCGCAGTGGGTAGCAACGAATCGGCGGCGATCGAAATATGCACGCAGCTAGCAAAGTGCTAGCTGCGTGCAATAAAAAAAAATTGTGGAAATCGGCCCAGCGGGGCCTGAGAAATCCTCCTGCGCAGGTTACCCTGAGCTGAGCTCGGGATAACCGGCAAGGAGGTTAAAAAAGATTACCAGAGGCTTCCTCCAGCTCCCTCCAGGCTGATCGCTCTATTGTCATCCTCCGCCGCCTAGATCCTCTGTATCCGCAATTCGGCCCCAAATGTCCTGTAGTGTGAGGCGTACTGCGCATGCGCAGCCTGGTCACATACATGCACTCCGGGAGCATTCTGCATCTGTCCAGTAGTGGGGGAGCTCGCATTGCCGGAGCTCCGACTGAAGGACTTTTGTGGCTAAATTGCGGAGGATCCAGGCAGCGCAGGAGAACGATGAGGACGCGATCAGCCTTGGAAGGGCTGGAGGAAGCCCCAGGTATGTATCATTTTTGAAAGGATACCTTAGCGCTAATTCTATTTATAAAAGGACGCCTCCTGTGTGTGTGGGGAGTTGTGCAGAGGCTTACCGCGCCTCTCATGTCCCGGCGTCACCCTCCGTTCTCCTCCAGTTTGCCCTGTTCTTACCTTCCTGGTTGGCGCAGTCAGTGACCTCTGACCTAGACATACTACGCTGCGCACGTGCAGTATTTCCACTTGGGTGCACATGTCACAATGCGCCCAAGCGGACATACTGTGCATGTGCAGCATAGTACGTCCGGGTTGGAGGTCACTGACTGTGCCAACCATGAAGGCAAGAACAGGGCAAATTGAAGGAGAACGGAGGGTGACGCCGGGGCATGGGAGGTGCAGTAAGCCTCTGCACAACTCCACACACACACAGAAGGCGCCCTTTTTTAAATAGAATTACGGCTCAGGTATCCTTTAAATCCCCCCCGTCTCAGGTACACTTTAATGTGAATGACGGCTATAGCAACACAGGCAGCTGCTGTAGCCTATATCACGATATAAGCGGCATAATTCGGCCACCAGCCAATTAGGGTATTAGTAGGGTAATAGTATTTAAAATAGCTGGGACATTTGCAGGCGCTGGGTGAGACGATTTTGGGCTTCGCCCTGTGCCCAAATTTCCTGGCGCCTTTTTTTACATGCACGCAATCCTTGCTCTAATCCCAGCATCAAAATAATTTCCAGTTGGAACGCCTATAATAACATGACTGCTGATCTGTTTCTGGACCTCACCAGGAAGCACCAAATAGCTTGGAAAGATTATATAAACCAAGTCAGTGCAGGCCTTTGTTCAGCAGATAGGTGTCAGGTACAAACAAACAGACACTCAGTAAAGTAAACATAGCCTCGCCGGAGGTCCTTGGCCTTTACCGGTACTTAGTGGTGCCAGTCGATGCCAGGAGCTGGATATGAAACAATGACTGTACCAGCTCGTTTAAAACATTCATTGCAATGGATTTTTCTGCAAACCGCTCTGCTGAATCATCCGTGTTTGTCTCAGACTGGAAGTTTGTTATACTTATGGCAAAAAAAAAACACTTGCCATTTTTAGTGCCCAGCTCAGAATTAAAATTCCACCATCGCCTGTTGAACACATTATGCCTTATTCCAAGTACACACAGGGATTTTCCTGTTGGTTTGTTGTTTTATTAATAATTATTGCACAGAAGCAAATTTAATTACTATTCAAATCACATTAGCATTTAAAAAAAGTGTTTTGCTGAGTTTTTTAAAGTGTGCAATGGGAGATGTATTGCAAGGTGCTATTCATACAGTGATGTCTGTTTTCTTGATTAGATCAGTCACATTCAGTGTCAGCCTGCCATTGGCATAGCCGCTGCTGGAACAAACGTGTGTCGTCACGGTAAACTTTGCTGGCTTCAGGTAATACCCAACAGCAAGAATTTATAGCCTGTTATAATTTTACTTTAGTGGTAAACTAATTTGTATAACCTTGTCCTCTTTCCCCTTTCACCACCCAAGTGCAGCCGGATAAATAGCAATGTTAAACCTGGAGGAAAGTGCTAACAGAATCTATCTGTGGAATCCTTCCTAGGCATTCAGAAACTGTAAAAAAAAAAAAAAAACAAGCTAGAATCTGATTGGATGTTATGGGCAACACGGGATTAACCTCCCTGGTGTTCAGTTTCTGCTGGATTTCTGTGCTAAAAGTGATCCAGTTAATTTTCACAACCTTTTTCCTGAAACTTACCAAAATGTGTCAAGCAGGGGTCTAGTGTACATTTTGAGTTTAATAAAAGCTTGAAAAACTAAATATAAACTAAATTTCAAAATGACTCCCCAAAATCTCTGATCATTTATACTTCCAAGCTACTCGCTGCACTAATACGAATGTAAAGGTGGCCATACATCTAGAGATGGTGAGCAGATTTTACCAAGAGACAAATGTCTCTCCAATCGAATCTGATTAGAAAGAGATCAGTCGGCTGCCAATACTCTGCAGGCCAATTCCCGGGAAATCGTCCACGTCCGTTGCCTTGCTGCTGCCCCCCGTGTATAATGTACCCCAGTGTGTGCATTTATACATTACCTGTCCTGCGGTGCACATCTTTCTTTAGAATCCCTGCAGATTTTTGTAGGTAGGTATCCAGGTACAGGTCTCTCCCAGTATAGGCTAGCTAGGTACAGGTACCGCTCAGTATAGGCTAGCTAGGTACAGGTGTCGCCCAGTATAAGCTAGCTAGGTACAGGTGTCGCCCAGTATAAGCTAGCTAGGTACAGGTGTCTCCCAGTATAGGCTAACTAGGTACAGGTGTCGCCCAGTATAAGCTAGCTAGGTACAGGTGTCGCCCAGTATAAGCTAGCTAGGTACAGGTCTCTCCCAGTATAGGCTAGCTAGGTACAGGTACCGCTCAGTATAGGCTAGCTAGGTACAGGTGTCGCCCAGTATAAGCTAGCTAGTTACAGGTGTCGCCCAGTATAAGCTAGCTAGGTACAGGTGTCTCCCAGTATAGGCTAGCTAGGTACAGGTGTCTCCCAGTATAGGCTAGCTAGGTACAGGTGCCGCTTAGTATTAGCCAGCTAGGTACAGGTGTCGCCCAGTATAAGCTAGCTAGGTACAGGTGCCGCTCAGTATAGGCTAGCTAGGTACAGGTGTCGCCCAGTATAAGCTAGCTAGGTACAGGTGTCGCCCAGTAAAAGCTAGCTAGGTACAGGTGCCGCTCAGTATAGGCCAGCTAGGTACAGGTGTCGCCCAGTATAAGCTAGCTAGGTACAGGTGCCGCTCAGTATAGGCCAGCTAGGTACAGGTGTCGCCCAGTATAAGCTAGCTAGGTACAGGTGCCGCTCAGTATAGGCCAGCTAGGTACAGGTGCCGCTCAGTATAGGCCAGCTAGGTACAGGTGTCGCTCAGTATAGGCCAGCTAGGTACAGGTGTCGCTCAGTATAGGCCAGCTAGGTACAGGTGTCGCCCAGTATAAGCTAGCTAGGTACAGGAGCCGCTCAGTATAGGCCAGCTAGGTACAGGTGTCGCCCAGTATAAGCTAGCTAGGTACAGGTGCCGCTCAGTATTAGCCAGCTAGGTACAGGTGTCGCCCAGTATAAGCTAGCTAGGTACAGGTGTCGCCCAGTATAAGCTAGCTAGGTACAGGTGTCGCCCAGTATAAGCTAGCTAGGCACAGGTGCCGCTCAGTATAGGCCAGCTAGGTACAGGTGTCGCCCAGTATAAGCTAGCTAGGTACAGGTGTCGCCCAGTATAAGCTAGCTAGGTACAGGTGTCGCCCAGTATAAGCTAGCTAGGTACAGGTGTCGCCCAGTATAAGCTAGCTAGGTACAGGTGCCGCTCAGTATAGGCCAGCTAGGTACAGGTGTCGCCCAGTATAAGCTAGCTAGGTACAGGTGTCGCCCAGTATAAGCTAGCTAGGTACAGGTGCCGCTCAGTATAGGCCAGCTAGGTACAGGTGTCGCCCAGTATAAGCTAGCTAGGTACAGGTGCCGCTCAGTATAGGCCAGCTAGGTACAGGTGTCGCCCAGTATAAGCTAGCTAGGTACAGGTGTCGCCCAGTATAAGCTAGCTAGGTACAGGTGCCGCTCAGTATAGGCCAGCTAGGTACAGGTGTCGCCCAGTATAAGCTAGCTAGGTACAGGTGCCGCTCAGTATAGGCCAGCTAGGTACAGGTGTCGCCCAGTATAAGCTAGCTAGGTACAGGTGTCGCCCAGTATAAGCTAGCTAGGCACAGGTGCCGCTCAGTATAGGCCAGCTAGGTACAGGTGTCGCCCAGTATAAGCTAGCTAGGTACAGGTGTCGCCCTGTATAAGCTAGCTAGGTACAGGTGTCGCCCAGTATAAGCTAGCTAGGTACAGGTGCCGCTCAGTATAGGCCAGCTAGGTACAGGTGTCGCCCAGTATAAGCTAGCTAGGTACAGGTGTCGCCCAGTATAAGCTAGCTAGGTACAGGTGCCGCTCAGTATAGGCCAGCTAGGTACAGGTGTCGCCCAGTATAAGCTAGCTAGGTACAAGTGTCGCCCAGTATAAGCCAGCTAGGTACAGGTGTCGCCCAGTATAAGCTAGCTAGGTACAGGTGCCGCTCAGTATAGGCTAGCTAGGTACAGGTGCCGCTCAGTATAGGCCAGCTAGGTACAGGTGCCGCTCAGTATAGACCAGCTAGGTACAGGTGTCGCCCAGTATAAGCTAGCTAGGTACAGGTGCCGCTCAGTATAGGCCAGCTAGGTACAGGTGTCGCCCAGTATAAGCTAGCTAGGTACAGGTGTCGCCCAGTATAAGCTAGCTAGGTACAGGTGCCGCTCAGTATAGGCCAGCTAGGTACAGGTGCCGCTCAGTATTAGCCAGCTAGGTACAGGTGTCGCCCAGTATAAGCTAGCTAGGTACAGGTGTCGCTCAGTATAAGCTAGCTAGGTACAGGTGCCGCTCAGTATAGGCCAGCTAGGTACAGGTGTCGCCCAGTATAAGCTAGCTAGGTACAGGTGCCGCTCAGTATAGACCAGCTAGGTACAGGTGTCGCCCAGTATAAGCTAGCTAGGTACAGGTGCCGCTCAGTATAGGCCAGCTAGGTACAGGTGTCGCCCAGTATAAGCTAGCTAGGTACAGGTGTCGCCCAGTATAAGCTAGCTAGGTACAGGTGTCGCTCAGTATAAGCTAGCTAGGTACAGGTGCCGCTCAGTATAGGCCAGCTAGGTACAGGTGTCGCTCAGTATAAGCCAGCTAGGTACAGGTGTCGCCCAGTATAGGCTAGCTAGGTACAGGTGTCGCCCAGTATAAGCTAGCTAGGTACAGGTGCCGCTCAGTATAGGCCAGCTAGGTACAGGTGTCGCCCAGTATAAGCTAGCTAGGTACAGGTGTCGCCCAGTATAAGCTAGCTAGGTACAGGTGCCGCTCAGTATAAGCTAGCTAGGTACAGGTGCCGCTCAGTATAGGCCAGCTAGGTACAGGTGTCGCCCAGTATAGGCTAGCTAGGTACAGGTGTCGCTCAGTATAAGCCAGCTAGGTACAGGTGTCGCTCAGTATAAGCCAGCTAGGTACAGGTGTCGCCCAGTATAGGCTAGCTAGGTACAGGTGTCGCCCAGTATAAGCTAGCTAGGTACAGGTGCCGCTCAGTATAGGCCAGCTAGGTACAGGTGTCGCCCAGTATAAGCTAGCTAGGTACAGGTGCCGCTCAGTATAGGCCAGCTAGGTACAGGTGCCGCTCAGTATAGACCAGCTAGGTACAGGTGTCGCCCAGTATAAGCTAGCTAGGTACAGGTGCCGCTCAGTATAGACCAGCTAGGTACAGGTGTCGCCCAGTATAAGCTAGCTAGGTACAGGTGTCGCCCAGTATAAGCTAGCTAGGTACAGGTGTCGCCCAGTATAAGCTAGCTAGGTACAGGTGCCGCTCAGTATAGGCCAGCTAGGTACAGGTGTCGCCCAGTATAAGCTAGCTAGGTACAGGTGTCGCCCAGTATAAGCTAGCTAGGTACAGGTGTCGCTCAGTATAAGCTAGCTAGGTACAGGTGCCGCTCAGTATAGGCCAGCTAGGTACAGGTGTCGCTCAGTATAAGCCAGCTAGGTACAGGTGTCGCCCAGTATAGGCTAGCTAGGTACAGGTGTCGCCCAGTATAAGCTAGCTAGGTACAGGTGTCGCCCAGTAAAAGCTAGCTAGGTACAGGTGTCCACCTGTATAAAATGTAGTGTGAAATGTGTTTTTTTATTTTTGTATGTATGTTTTTTCTTGACCACTAGATGTCCTTACACTTGCTTTCTCTTTGAGATAGAGAGGGTGTTGTAAGAGCAAAACGCAACAGCCTGATAACCTTTAAACAGAAAACATTTCTTTGTTACAGCTGATACAAATCCTAAAATAAATCTGCATTGTTTCTACTTCCTGTTTCATTGAAGCCGACATATTGTTACATAGTTACATAGTCATTTTGGTTAAAAAAAGGCATACGTCCATTGAGTTCAACCAGTACAAAGTACAACTCCAGCCCGTCCCCCACATACCCCTGTTGATCCAGAGGAAGGCGAAAAAAACCCCACAAGGCATGGTCCAATTAGCCCCTAAAGGGAAAAATTCCTTCCTGACTCCAGATGGCAATCAGATAAAATCCCTGGATCAACATCATTAGGCATAACCTAGTAATTGTAGCCATGAATGCAGGTATAGAGTTTGCCATAACGACTTTCTGTGGGAATGCATTCCACATCTTAATCACTCTTACTGTAAAGAACCCTTTCCTAAATAAATGTTAATAGCCTGAGCATTCAAATGAGCTTATCTGCCATAGCAGTCATGTGACTCAGAGGAAAGGTAGCCATGAATGCAGGTATAGAGTTTGCCATAACGACTTCCTGTGGGAATGCATTCCACATCTTAATCACTCTTACTGTAAAGAACCCTTTCCTAAATAAATGTTAATAGCCTGAGCATTCAAATGAGCTTATCTGCCATAGCAGTCATGTGACTCAGAGGAAAGATCAGATTACAACTTGTGTTTAGACACAAATCTGGGGAAATTAAACAGGCTAAATTCTCTAAATACATACAGGGTGTTTTCCTTCTGTCCTGTGCAAGAGTTCAGGTCCACTTTAACAGGGACCAACAGGACGTTTTAAAACGGCGCAGGGGCAGGTGTCAAGGACCGCAAGGGACGATCCTTGATTGGGTTAATCGCTCAGAGTCAGAATGGACTCGCTGTCACTTTGAGCATAGATGCCCATACGTGGTCGCAATCTATGAACCGACTAGAGGAGCGTTTTGACTCACCACAAAGGATTCACCACACACATACAATTCAAATGCTTGCCACCAAGTGCTACTAACGGAGCACGACCGTAACTATAACAACCCACTGAGAACACTTAATCAACCCTTAGGAGTATGCAGAAATCTGCGCCAGATCTGCCTATCTGTGCCCGATTCCAGCGTACGGGTTGTAGATACAAAATACTAGAGAACATAAGGTAATGCTTTCAGAGGAGCAAGTACGATAGTGTATGTTCAGAAACAGGTCATAACTGTAAGGGCCCGTTTCCATTACGGCCGCGATTCTGCAGTTTCCCCGCACATGATTCGCACGGGGAAACTCTGCCATAGGGGATGACAGGGCAGCAGCGGAATCGCTTGCGGGAGCGATTCGGCCGGAAACCACCACCCCCCCCCCCACCCCCCCCCCCCCCCCGCAGAATTCGCTGCGGAGGCTGCGAATCCCATAGCTCATGGGATTCGCCTGCGATCCCGCTCAGTGCGGCGTGCGTCTGCGAGACGCACGCCGCACTAGTGGAGACGAGCCCTAAACGTTTTAATAACACATAAACTAATTAACATATAAACACAGGGAATAACTGTGAAAGGTTTACTTAGCTTAGCAGTCCTTGTGGGATTTGAATAAAATAAAGTCCAGTTCAAATGCAAGCATTGGTTTCAGAGTCCTTGAAACAAAGCAAATTATGGAGGTCTATGTGCCCTGATCTCCTGGAGGGCACATGTGTGAAGATCTTAGTCGATGGAATTTGTGAGACAAAGACGGTCGCTGAGGGACCACACTTTTAAAGAATCTCACTTGGCTTTGTGAAATAAGCCTTATAAGTTGGACCGGTTATCATGCTGATTTTTAGAAAACGGAAATTAGATTTGTTTTCTGTCTGTGATAACCCATCTCGAATTATTAATAAATGGGAGGTTGGCATTGTTCTAATTTAAAGTTTTGGAGGGAAGTTTTTAAACTGCAGTTGAGGACAGGCTCTTGTTACCCATGAAAAGAACATTTTGGCATAAAAGATATGTGTGAAGTGGGTGGGGGAACTCTGCTCTCATTCAGAGTGGGTGATGGGGAATTCTAAGTACATTTAAAAGTGAAACAGACGGTCTGCCGTGCTATACGATACAAAATTGATTTTGTGCACAATTTTTCGTATCATTCATGACAGCAGGTAGTGGTTAATCTAGCATGTGTACGTAAATTAAGTCGTAGTAGTGGCTAAATCAAATAGTAAAAGCCCCTATCATGAGGACCAGATTGTTAGTGTGTATTCATACCCTTAAAGCGAACCTTAAGCCAGGCCGCAATAGCAGCATAGGGGGCGATATACAGGCTGGGAACGCGAACAATCACTCGCGTTCCCATGCCTGTCGGCCGGTGACGGCGAAACCGGAAGTCGTCGCCGGCGGGTCCTGGGACATCGGAGCGGAGCTGCGAGGGCACCGATCGTCTGCTGGGGCTGAGGGAAGCCCCAGGTGAGTTCATCTCATTTTTTTTAGGTGACTTAAGGTTCGCTTTAAAGGTACCGTGAGATGGCCGTATAAAAACAAAATATACATACCTGGGGATTCCTCCAGCCCCCACCGGCCTGATCGCTCCCACGCTGTCCTCTTCTGACTCCCCGTTTGTCTTCAATTGGCCCTGGAAAGTCTTTGGGTCCGAGGTCAAGTGCGCATGCATGGCCTGGCTATGTTCATGCTCCCACTGCATTCACGTTGCCGGGAGCATTTTGCACAGCCGCAGAACTTTCCTGAGCGATGGGAGTGAGACAGGGGAGTGCGCCGTGCTGGACTGCGCTGTGCCAACTGGAGGATTTTGCGGGGCCAGTTGCGGACAAGGAGAAAGCGACTGAGGACGACGAGGGAGCGATCAGGCCGGGGGGGGCTGGAGAAAGCCCCAGGTATGTATACATTTTTAAAGAGGCCCCATATCAGGTACACTTTAAAATCAGACCTGGGCATTTAAAACATTGATACTTTTACTGATTACCACTAATTCTTATTAGAGCAGGTTTATTAAACATGAGGACTGTTCTCAGTGGCAGTAGGGAAAGCTGAATAGAACTTATCACATAACACGCACAGAGAAAAATTAGAGTACCTAAAATGAAAATAGAAATATGCATGATAGAAGATTGGGGGGTTGCTGGGCAAAGTACTCACCTGTCCTGACGTCATCCATCCAGGCAGGCGATCGCTCCACCTCCCTGTTAGAACGGGCCCGGGTTATATTTTTTCAAATCGACACCCAGGCTATGTGCACACCCACCTGCGTGCCACAGCTACTCGGGGAGGTTTCCGAAGACCTTGGGCAGTCTTCGGAAACATGGCCATCACCACAATGCCAAGGAGAGGGGCAAAGTGGCTTTCTCTGCCGAAGACACCTGGATAGGTAATGTATACAACCCCAAGCAACACTCCCACCCCACCCCATATTCGTCCTCATGCAGACAGAGCATGTCATTACATGCTCTGGCTATTTCATTGAAAGTATTTTTTCAATCTAAAACCATTAGCCAAAAGCAGAATAACTCAAGGCTGCTCCATAAACTAGCCTCACTTCTCCTAAAAAAAAGATTGCTTACAAAGTTAAAGGTTAAATCAGATCTTGATGTATTGGCAAGCTGTGAGACAATATTTAGGGATACGTTTTGGAATGTACGTGTTTTTATGTTTGTATATACTTGAAACTCTAATACAGCAGTTTAATATTGCGCCTATTAAGGTGTGCTTTGGATTATAAAATCCTATGTGCTGCGTATATTTTGTTTTCCAAAAGAACATAAATATTGGGTTATTTCATTTTGGCTGCCTGAAGAGCTTTTTATTTGTGAGTTAATTTGCGTATTTCATTTTCCATTTGTTTTCTCATTTCTTCTTAAATATGCCTGTGAGAGAAAACAAGTATTTATAGAACCTGACTACTAATGGAAAGAGCTATTTGTCCGTAAAAGCAGCCTTAAAATCATGTAAATATCCTAAAGAATGATACATTTATTGGTGCTTATAAGCCCAAGCAGCACTGAAATACTATACTTCCTGTTGTTTTCAAGGGTTTACTTACATAGGGGTATTATAGTCACTAAACTGCGGTGATCAGTTTAGTGAATATGCCCCATAGTGCTTTATAAAAATAGGAGCGGGTGTTCGGCATTCTGTCCCCCATATAAACAAATAACTAATAGTTAAATAGGGGAATAAATGGCCTACTACAGTGCTATCTAAAAAGAGAAGTGCCGTTATAAAAATCAGTTAATATATCTATGCATCTCAACTCTTACTCCTGTTCCAAGCAGGGCCGGATTTACCAGAAGGCATTGTAGGCATGTGCCTACAGGCGCCTGATGTTGGAAAGTCAGCTCATTCCCCTTCTCAAGCACCTCCCTCCTTCCCTATGCAGAGTCCTGATGAGAGTGTGAATGAGAGGTTACTCACCCGGCTCTCTGCATTCCACTGATGAAATCTGCCTTCAGTCTGGGGCTCCTCTAGCTACTTAATACTGATGGTACTTCTGGCTACCTAATACTTAGGGGCACCTGTAGCTACCTATGATGGGCAAGGAAAGTAAAGAAGTATCAGCTGGGACACACTTGCGGTGTGGTTCCCAGGTTCAGCAGGGGTTTGCAGGTTCATGGAGGGTGAAGTCTAGCATGCCAGGACATCTGTGCCTTTAGGCTCCTGTGAGGTAAATCCGAGCCTTGTTCCAAGTAGCTAATATACATGATGGTCACTACTTAAAGCGGACCTGAACTCAGAACTTCCTCTCTACTCTAAAAGATAAGCAACAGCATAATAACCTTTAAAGAAAAGCATTAATTTGTTACAGCTGATACAAATCCTGCAATAAATCTGCAGAGTGTCTACTTCCTACTTTCATGGAGGGTTTGCATTCTGTGTTTACAAATTAGCTGCTCTGCTGAGGCAGCCAGCTGACACAGCTGAGAGATCAATTTACAGTTGTGATTAGTCCCAGATGAGGGGGAATTAGACAGGCTAAACTCTGTAAATGCATACAGGGTGCATTTCTCTATGTTATCCTTCTGTCCTGTGCAAGAGTTCAGGTCCAATTTAAAGGGGCACTATAGTGAATAATATGTTATTCTGATTACACCACTAACATGTAGATACTAGGAAAGACATCAGTTTTTAAGCAGAGCTTTCTATTTTAAAACCTCTTGGGCTAATTTACACCATGTGACATTTTTTCTAAGAAACCAGCCTTGCTGGAGTGATTTCAGTGGTAACGAGAGAGAGAGTGTGTGTGTGTGTGTGTGTGCGTGCGTGCGTGCGTGCGTGTGTGCGTGAGAGAGAGAGAGAAAGGAGAACCTCGGGAGTTAGAGCAAACCAAGTGAGAAAGGGACTACCACTTCGGCAAGACTGGTTGCTGATGGAGAAAAGCTGTCACATTATGTATATTAGCACTTCCAGGAGGGTTTCAAATGGAAAGCTCTGCTGGAAAACTGATGTCTTCCCTGGTATCTACATGTTAGCAGAGCAATCTGAATAACACATTTAAGTGAGGCAGTCAACTAAAACTTGACAAAAAAGATATTGATAAGAGATGCAAGAAAGAAACCAAGGTCAAAGCTAAAGGAGATGTCCACCTCTGTCCCCCTGTGTCCTCCTCTGTTCCACCATGTCCCCCTGTGACCTCCCCTCCCCATGTGTCTGCCTCTGTCCCCCTAAATCCACCTCTGTCCCCCTGTGTCCTCCTCTGTTCCACCATGTCCCCCTGTGACCTCCCCTCCCCATGTGTCTGCCTCTGTCCCCCTACATCCACCTCTGTCCCCCTGTGTCCTCCTCTGTTCCAACATGTCCCCCTGTGACCTCCCCTCCCCATGTGTCTGCCTCTGTCCCCCAACATCCGCCTCTGTCCCCCTGTGCCCTCCTATGTTCCACCATGTCTCCCTATGTCCTCCTCCCCCCATGTGTCTGCCTCTGTCCCCCTGTGTCCTCCTCTGTCCCCTTATTATCATACATTCCGTACAGTGTGTGCAGCCAGTATGGTGCACGCTGCTCCTGATCAGCTGGTGCGGAAGTAGCCGCACATAGAGAGACTTCAACAGGCTTTGAGAAGCCATATTCCTCAATCAGATGGGGGTGCTGCCCCAGACCGCGAATCACAGCCACCCACTACTTTCTTAACTGAAGCTGGTGGTCTCACGGGTGGGACCATGGCTCCGTCATGCTTGCACTCACCCTCCTGCTTTTCTCTGTGGTAAGGGGATGTCGTGCAGTCCTTCTTTCCTTTCCACATCACTTCTTGGGAAATGCGATGATCAAGATACCACTAACCCTCCCTCCACCATCAGCCTACAGAGGGATCTTGTGGGAAGGGGGGGCACAGTCTGGACAGATCTGTTTCATTCATGTTAGACAAATTGGGCCTCATCCAATTAAGTTTTCTCCTAGGTGGTATTTTCACATTATCAATAAAATGCCTTTTTAATCCACTGGTAAGTAATAAGCATTTTATCAATACATTTCCACCACTTTTCAGTACTTTTTCAATTACAGAGTGCAAAAAGAAGAATCTCCTAGGAGAAAGAGTTGAAGAAAAAGATTATATATATATATATATATATATATATATATATATATATATATATATATATATATATATATATATATATTCGACATTTGTATAGCACTTTTTAAAGCGCTTGAGAGGCAGCCACTAGGGCACGCTCAGTAGGCAGTAGCAGTGTTAGGGAACCTTGGCCAAGAACTCTTTACTGAATAGGTGCTGGCTTACTGAATAGTAAGAGCCGAGATTTGAACCCACGTCTCCTATGTCAGAAGCACAGCCCTTAATCATTACAGTATTTCATGTGTATTTAGTTATTGCTTTTTTTTCTGATCAGCTGTACCTAATCGAAACTTATAAAGTTACTTTTATTCAATCAGCAAGTCATTTTTTGACAGGAAATGACAGGTGTCTCCCAAAAGATAATAAAAAGATGTAAAGGCATTTTTGTGGAAAAAAACATTTATCAGCTTTTATTTACAGTTGAGCAAAAAGTATCCAGTCCAAAATTATAATACCTTTCTCAATAATCAATAGAAAAGCCTTTATTGGCTGTTACAGCAATCAAAAACTTCCTATAATTGCAGACCAGCATTTTGCATGTCTCCACAGGTATTTTTCCCATTTATCTTTAGCAATGAGCTCCAAATCTTTCAGGTTGGAGGGTCTTCTTGCCATCACCCTGATCTTTAGCTCCCTCCGCAGATTCTCAATTGGATTCAAGTCAGGACTCTGGCTAAGCCACTCCAAAACGTTACAGCGGATCCGAGATGAAAAACTAACTATAACAAGTAACTTGTCTATATATCTTATCTAAGGTTTAGATAGTTTACACTGCAAATCTAGCTGCAAAACAGCTTCAACAGTTTATGATTATTTATTCCTGTGATACCAGGGCTGTGGAGTCGGTCCAAATATCCACCGACTCCAACTCCTCAGTTTAGGATTCCATCGACTCCGACTCCTCTAATTTGCATATTACAATTTTGTTGATTAACAGTATGTAACGTGAAATTTGTCTCTTAACTGCCAACGCTTAGGAATTTTACAAGACAACTGAAGTGAGAAGGATATGTAGACTACTATATTTATTCCCTTTAGACTAAAACTAGTCCTTGGTAAGAGCACTTGTAAAAGGTACAGACCGGAACAAAGAACATGGATCAGGCCCTAGGCAATGTAAGTGTGGGTGCATGTAAGAGTGATGTGCAGGTACTCTGCAGGGGAATGAGGAGATTCTTCCTCTATTACACATTCTTCATGCACAATCTGAACAAGGTTTATGGGTGACAGACAACACCTCTCTGTTCAATGTGCACAACATTCTCAGTGGATGCCCTGCAGCTCTGTGGGGAGTGCATATGTAGAGTATAGTACTATTGTGTACCAAAGTAAACCTGAGACAGATGAAATTAAAGTTTTATACATACCTGGGGCTTCCTCCAACCCCCTTCCGGCTAATCAGTCCCTCGCTGTCCTCCGCCACCTGGATCTTTTGGTATGAGTCCAGGTACTTTAGCCAGTCTGGTGTAGTGCGCATGCACACACTCCGCCGCCGGGAGCGTACTACACCTGCGCAGCACTATTGCACAGGTGCAGAATGCTCCTGGCTGTGGAAGCGGCATGTAGCCAGACTGCTCTGACTGGCTGAATTACCAGGACTCATAGCAGAAGTTCCAGGTGGTGAAGGAGGACAGCGAGGGACTGATTAGCCTGAAGGGGGTTGGAAGAAGCCCCAGGTATGTATAAAACTTTTCTTTTCATCCGTCTCAGGTACCCTTTAATTTGTAGTCACCAAACCAAATTTTAACAACATATCAAATTATTTGTTTTCATGAGCAAAGAGAGTGCGTACATTTGCATAAACCAGCATCAATGCAGAATTATTTCCATCTCATTGACCATCTCTATTAGTGACACAGCTACACATCAGGCTTTATTCTTACAGCATAGATGTTATTTAGTATATATAAGAGATTCCTGTGTACACATCATATATACAGTCACAATCAGATATGTATATCTGACTTTAAAAATACGGGGACTGCTTTATTGAAGCAGCACAAGTAACTAATTTTGATTGGTTTATTTCATTTTTGTGGACTGAGCACAGCTATTACTGTATATATACTGTATACCGGTATATACATTATTTTTAATGACTATTATCTGAGAAATAGAACATGTTATCATATTTTCTATTTTAATTACAGTTACAAATTCATTAGGAGTCGGAGTCGGTGCATTTTTTCCTGACTCCGACTCCAGGCACCCAAAATTGCTCCGACTCCACGACTCCGACTCCACAGCCCTGTGTGATACAGTGAGAGTGGCCATGTTCTGTTTGTCACATTACACACAGGCAAGCTGATCTGTATCTCCAGCCCTCAGCCTGTGAAAACTTCACTCCCCTCTGCCTCTGAAATCTCTGGCTAGTAAAGCTCCTCCTCCTGCCCAGACTGAACTCCCATAAACCCTTGCTACATGAGTCTGAGAGTGCCAAGGCACTCTGGAGAAGCTGTGGGCAAGGCTTGTTTAGTTTATAAGGAATTTGAGTATTAAAACAAAAAAAAAGTATTTGGCTTGAGGAATGTCTTATAAACTATATGAAAGGAACACAATTATGCAGTGAGTAAAAGTTTATCTCGGATCCACTTTAATGTTGTGGTCTGCTAACCATTTCTTCAACACTTTTGCTGTGTGTTTTAGGTCATACCATGCTGAAATGTGCACAGGTGGTCAAGGCCAAGTTTCTCTGCAGGCTGCCTGATGTTGTCATTGAGAATCCTCATGTATTGCTGTTTTTTCATGTTGCCGTTTACTGTGATTAGGTTCCCTAGTCCATTGGCTCAAAAACACCCCCAAAGCATTAGGTTCCCACCACCATGTTAGACAGTGGGGATAGTGTTCTTTGGGTTGAAAGCTTCTCCTTTTTTACGCCAAATGAAGGAAATATCATTGTGACCAAACAATTCAATTTTTGTTTCATCTGACCATAACACAGAAGATCAAAAGTCTTATTATTTGTCCAGATGAGCATTTGCAAAGGCCAAGCGAGCTTTTGTGTACCTTTTCTGGAGAAGTGGTGTCCTCCTTGGTCTGCATCCATGGAACCCAGCAATGTGCAGTGTCCGTTGGATTGTCTGCCTTGAGACATTGTCACCAGCAGAGCCCAGATTCATCAGGATGGCCTTGGTGGGATCCTTGGATTCTTTTTCGCCTCTCTCACTATCCTCCTGGCCAGCACAGATGTCACTTTTGGCTTCCGACCACATCCTCTAAGATTTTCCACAGTGTGGAACATCTTGTATTTTTTAATAATACTTTGCACTGTAGTCACTGGAACTGGAAAACATTTAGAAATGGCCTTGTAGCCCTTTTCTGACTTGTGAGCAGCCACAATGCGCAGCCGCAGGTCCTCACTGAGCTCCTTTGTCTTAGCCATGACTGTTCACAAACCAACTGCAGAGAGCTGCTGTTTTACACCTGGTGAATTGATTAAAACAGCTGATCCCAATTAATCAGGGTAATTAGGATGCTTTAGAACAGCTTGGACTATTTGGAAAGGTATAGAACTTTGGATTTTCCCACAGACTGTGACAGTTTGTGAAGGGTATGAATAAGTTTGGACTGGACACTTTTTGCTGAAATGTAAATAAAAGCTGAGAGGTTTTTTTCCCCCACAATATTGCTACTTGTACAACGTCTTATTATCTTTTGAGAGACACCTATGCCATTTTCCATCAAAAAATTTCTTGTTTGGTGAATAAAAGCAACTTTGAGCCAAAGTTTGCCATGGGTATGAATAATTATGGGCAGCCCTGTATAAATTAAGTCTGCTTACATAGTTTGCTATGTTGTTACATTGCAGGTCCTATTGCTGACACATTCTTCCTGTTCTCTACTATACACAGGCAGCTGCAGTTATTTTCTGAAATTGCCTATACAATATAAAATTAACCACTTACAAAAATAACAAATCACTCCAGGAATTGACCTATTTTTATTATGGATGTGCAGTATTTTGTCTTCTTTTTTTCTCCACTAGGTGGCAAGCAAGAGCCATGTTTACCTGTTTGATATAACAATACTTGGCCCAACTGTATTTCAACGTGGCTTGAAGACAGTCCTGGAGGATGAAAATGTTATCAAGGTAAGTCCTGCAGGAAACATGTCTGTGATTGTGTTATTTGTTGTATTTTTTTTTTTCATAGTCAATTACGCTATGTATCTACCGGCGCCCCCTTTCCCCAAGTACGACTGATAAACTCTCCATATAGAATATACAGTAGATATAGCTGATAGAAATAGACATAGTTTTTTTATTTCAACAGGCAGTATAAAGCTAGTCAGTAGCTGTTTGGTTGAATTTTGATTAGATTTTTGCTCCAATATGATGAAGTTTGTATAGTGCAATGGAGTTCATCAAATGCTACTACTCCGCCAAGCTTCAGGATGTAAGTGATGGTTTGCTGGATGAGGCTGCTGTGTACCTGGCTATGGTAAGTTTAAATTGAACCCATGTCAGACATAGAACTGCGCTTCTAATGCCTGGTACACACCGTGCAATTTCCCATCAGATAGATGGATCAAATCAGTTATTTCCTACAGGTTCCGATCTGATTTCCGAATGTTTTTCTGATCAATTTTCCAATCATTTGTATACAAAATCAATCAGAAAAGCGATCGGAAATCAGATCGGACCTGTTGGAAATAATCAATTCAACCCATTTATCTGAAGGGAAATTGCATGGTGTGTGCCAAGCATAAGCATAATCTTCTGGAATTTGCAGCCTTACTAAGATTTCTGCAATACTTCTGCATCAATTGGATCAGGTACCGTTATTGGTGCCGATTCTTTTAGGCAATTTGGATTGTTTATGCTTTTTCCCTTCCCATTGTTGGGCCCGAACGATTGATTACAACGGCATTGGCTTGCATTAGATGTGTGGTAAACACAAATTCACAAAAACGAAAATCTCAGATTAATTAATGCAAAATCACATTGGAATCCAATAGCCCTGCTAATGCACGGTTATGGATGCCATGTATAAAAAAATGAAGCACTATTATTTATTCAGTAGGCTTCAATCCCGCAATTGAATTCATGTGCATTTAAACGGAACCAGAGATGAACGTTTCACACAAAATAAACATATCAGTCGATAGCTTGTAAAGAATAAATACTCTACCTGATAATTTCACCGCTCTGGTGTGCCTTTTTGAGTGTTTTTTTATCCATCATTGCTCCAGGAAAAATTCAATATGGTCGCCGGCTCATATCCCTTTTGCTTCCAGGTTATGAGCTGTTTTGGATGTGCTGTCTAGGCTCTATGAAACTATAGACAAGCAGGGCTGCTGCTGCAGCCTTTCATCTGTGTGCTTTATTATTCTGGTATGCTGTGCAGCTGCCTGTGGGAAGTGTCTCTCATAGGAATGAAACTGCATAGATAATAATGCAGTTTTAGGAGAAAAGCTTCCGGGCACCAGTGGATCAACAAAAGAACACCTTTAGTTCATCCTCAGTACAAAGATTAAAATTAGATGTTGTAGCCGAGGCTACAACATCTAATTCTAATTTTAATCTTTGTACTGAGGATGAAATAAAGGTGTTCTTTTGTTAATCCACTGGTGCCCTGAAGCTTTTCTCCTAAAACTGCTATATTGGACCTTACTCTGGAGGCACAGTGGTTTCACCGCTTCCTCAGTGGTTCAGCCAATGATCTAGTGCCAGTCCGATTTTTTATCTTTTTTTTACAAGCATAGATAATAATGATGACTGCACAGTCAGTGCACACAGCAGTCACACTTGTCTGTTGTTTCAGAGCTTCTTTCTCAGCAGAGCAGCTCCTCCCAGTCATCAGAGCTCTGAGTATGCAAAGCAGGAAGCTGAGCCAGAGGGGGCGGGCTTGGGCTTGAAAAGATTTCACAGGAGAATGACTCAGCTATAATGATTGCAGGTCAAACCTAGACTGAATGCTCACTCAGGGATTCTTATCAGAGCTGATAACAGACAGATTAAGCAGAGAAGAATGAAACTAAAAACAGGGTAGGTGTTTACTGTCATGTTCCCACTGATAAGTGTAATAAAATACATGAGAGTGCTTCATCTCTGGTTCTCTTTAAAGAGAATGTGAAGGAAAGAAAAACTTCCCAAATTGGGTACTCACTTCGGAAGAGGGAAACATCTGGAGGACTTCCCCTATGGCTCTCGTCCTTGCTGTTGACAAGCCCTGCGCAAGTGGCTTGTACGGGGTCCATTGGGTTTGGCTTTTTCCGCCAAGCCCAAGAGGCAGCTTCATGCTACTGCACAGGCACGAGCACAGACACCTGTGATGTTTGGCTCCTATGGGAGCGTGGTCGTGAACTTTGGGTGCCCCATCATTGTAACGGAGGGAGACGGGGTAATACATTGATTATATGTCCTATTTGCTCTAATTAGTGCAAAAATGGGATGTTTTAAAATGTCCATTTTGCCTTAATGAGAGTCCAAGGTGGGCTAAAAAAAAAGTAGGCTACCTGATCTGCAGGGCTCAGCGGATCAGGTAGCCGCAAAAACCGCATGCGGGGGAGCGGAAGGGGGCGTGGCCAGGGAGAGGGTAACCCTGCAGGAACGCCCCTGGCGGGCATTTTGAACAAGGAATCCCTCTCCCCTGTGTTTACCTCCGAGTTAGCAACAAATCTTGTCGCTAAACTCGGGGGGCTATAGCACGGCAGTTGGGGGACACAGAGCCATGTCATTAGGCAGAGAACAGGCCTCTGTATCTCATCTGCCCCACGAAGATCCACCTCGGGTTCTCTTTAAAGGAGTCATCAGGGAAAATGTAATAAAATAAGTGCTACTTACTGGGGGCTTCCTCCAGCCCCAAGCATGCCGCAGCTCGCTCCCGGTCCCCGGCGATGAGGTCAGGCCGACCTCCAGGTTGCCCTGTACTGTGCCTGCGTGAGCGGTGCTGTCAATCACCGCCACGTGGGCCGGAGCGGACTGTGCAGGCGCAGACCGCCTGCGCAGTCCGCTGCGGCCCACGTGGCGGTGATTGACAGCGCCGCTTGCGCAGGCTGGAGGTCAGCCTGACGTCATCGCTGGGAACCGGGAGCGAGCTGCGGGGAGAGCTGCGGCGAGGGAAATGCTTGGGGCTGGAGGAAGCCCCCGGTAAGTAGCACTTATTTTATTACATTTTACCTGATGACTCCTTTAAGTAGGTAATTTATCGTGCATTTTGGGGACAATAGAGTCCTAGCAGATTTGACCAAAGCAATCACACTGGCTGTGCAAAAAAATGCACCTGTATAGCTGACGTTAGCGTTTTGATACGTTCATGCCGTGGTCTGCTTTTCATCATGTGATGTTTGTCATTGACCTCTTCCATGACAGGTGATCCATGACTGCCGTGGCCTGTCAGACTGCCTCTATCACCAGTACGGAGTTGCATTGAGCAACGTGTTTGACACCCAGGTAGGTTCACTCAGCAGAAGGAGGATAGGATATGGGATAGCTAGGTTGTAATGTTACATATGTTTATCCTGTAGATCTCCTTCATTTGCATTGACTTTAGGAGACAGCTGGTAATCTATTCGACTGTTCTGAGATATGTGAATTGTTGGTAACATGCATAATATTTTTTTTTATTTAAATTTAGTGATAAAGTACACCTGAACTGACCCCGGGTGATCTAATACTTACCCGTCTGCAGGTTTGGAGTGGCTCCCCTCCATTGCGCTGCTCTTCCCCCTGTTTGTAGCTCAGACTGGAGTCGGTTGAGCAGAAGAAGAAGAAGCAGTGCATGCTCTGTCCACTCTGCACTCTCTGTGTATTTGCTTACTGGGCATGAGTACATTGCTCATGCACATACATACAGTGTGCACAGAGTGGACAAAGCATGCCACAGCTGAGTGAATGCACCTTTATCTTCTGTTCCGCTGGCTCTATTTAAAGCCACAAATGGGGGAGCCGCCCAACAGGGGGAGCCCATTCAAACGGGGATTGGTAAATGTTATGGGTCAGTTCATGTGTCTTTTAAAGTGGACCTGTGCCCCAGTCTTGTGAGATACAGCAAACCTGGGTGAGCTCTTTATGAATGGGGCATTTGAAAGGATGCATATAAATGGGGATTATGGTCTAAGATAAACATTAAAAGCTGTTTAAATGTAAAGAAAAGTAATGTTGTACCTTATAGCTCACCAACAGAATGCCATGTGGCCCGATGAGGATCATATGTAGTCATGTCCCCTTTATGCCACACATTCCCACCACAGCCCTAACCCCGATCTGATCTCCAGCCAATGTGTTATACATGATAGAAATGTATTTGCGCCATGTTGTTAGTGTGTTCTTACTGTGTCTCTTGCAGGTAGCTGACATCTTTCTGTTTCACATGGATACTGGGGGTTTTCTTCCACAACGCCCAAGCACCCTGGAGGAATGTTTGAGTAAACGTCTGAATTTACCACACTCGCTTCTCTCCGCCTTGACACATGCCCAGGGGATCGTGAAGGTGCAAAAATGTAGTGGTTAGAAGTTACAATACTATCTGAGGCAAACTGACAGCATGGTACAGTCCGACTGAGTCTGTAGAGAAACTTTCATTTAAAGCCCTGAATTCTTAACCCTTACAGTGAGAAAAAAGGAACATAGTTTATCATGCCAGGTCAGGTACCTTTTAGGGTATTTTCACACTATGCACGGCGTGGTACTCTCCCGTGCGCGGCTTGTCCTGAAGGCAATGTAAGTCTATGGAGACTTACACACTATTGCGACATAATGTGGTGTAGCGGAAATGCAGCAAGCCTGCATTTCTGCAGTGCGTTGCTGCATGGTCCGTGCCTACTTGCAGTTTCTGGCTACGTGGTAAGTGTAAACAACCGATCACGCTATCGGCGCTGATGTGCAGAGAAACAGTAATCCAGTGACATTCTTCCTGTCCAGCAGGGGAAGGGGGGTAAAGTGCTACGCATATTATCCTGTCGGTGCCCTAAGCTCCAGGGTAATATGGAAGACAACACTAAGCAGTGTGATCATCCTGCCCCAAGCCTTAGCATTTTTTTATTTTATTTTTTTCTGAGAGAATGGAACACCTGCAGGATAGCTTATTCCTCTTAGATTTCCTGACCACCTTCACCTCAATTTCAAGATATATGTTTATCCATAGTTTATATTTAGGCAGTACATTGTACATTTCTTCCTGCTGCTGAGTTTTGTCATCCCCTCTGATATTCTCCAGTAAATATAGCACTGTATGCTATTGAACAGGATATTCTCCAGTAAATGTAGCACTGTATGCCATTGAGCAGGATATTCTCCAGTAAATGTAGCACTGTATGCCATTGAACCAGATAGTCTCCAGTAAATGTAGCACTGTATGCCATTGAACAGGATATTCTCCAGTAAATGTAGCACTTTATGCCATTGAGCAGGATATTCTCCAGTAAATGTAGCACTGTATGTCATTGAACAGGATATTCTCCAGTAAATGTAGCACTGTATGTCATTGAACCAGATAGTCTCCAGCAAATGTAGCACTGTATGCCATTGAACAGGATATTCTCCAGTAAATGTAGCACTGTATGCCATTGAACAGGATATTCTCCAGTAAATGTAGCACTGTATGCCATTGAACAGGATATTCTCCAGTAAATGTAGCACTGTATGTCATTGAGCAGGATATTCTCCTGTAAATGTAGCACTGTATGTCATTGAGCAGGATATTCTCCAGTAAATATAGCACTGTATGCCATTGAACAGGATATTCTCCAGTAAATGTAGCACTGTATGTCATTGAGCAGGATATTCTCCAGTAAATGTAGCACTTTATGTCATTGAACAGGATATTCTCCAGTAAATGTAGCACTTTATGTCATCCCCTCTGATATTCTCCAGTAAATGTAGCACTTTATGCCATTGAGCAGGATATTCTCCAGTAAATGTAGCACTGTATGCCATTGAACAGGATATTCTCCAGTAAATGTAGCACTTTATGTCATTGAACAGGATATTCTCCAGTAAATGTAGCACTATATGCCATTGAACAGGATATTCTCCAGTAAATGTAGCACTTTATGTCATTGAACAGGATATTCTCCAGTAAATGTAGCACTTTATGCCATTGAGCAGGATATTCTCCAGTAAATGTAGCACTGTATGCCATTGAACAGGATATTCTCCAGTAAATGTAGCACTGTATGCCATTGAACAGGAAATGTAGCACTGTATGCCATTGAGCAGGATATTCTCCAGTAAATGTAGCACTGTATGCCATTGAGCAGGATATTCTCCAGTAAATGTAGCACTGTATGCCATTGAACCAGAAAGTCTCCAGTAAATGTAGCACTGTATGCCATTGAACAGGATATTCTCCAGTAAATGTAGCACTTTATGCCATTGAGCAGGATATTCTCCAGTAAATGTAGCACTGTATGTCATTGAACAGGATATTCTCCAGTAAATGTAGCACTGTATGTCATTGAACCAGATAGTCTCCAGTAAATGTAGCACTGTATGCCATTGAACAGGATATTCTCCAGTAAATGTAGCACTGTATGCCATTGAACAGGATATTCTCCAGTAAATGTAGCACTGTAGGTCATTGAGCAGGATATTCTCCTGTAAATGTAGCACTGTATGTCATTGAGCAGGATATTCTCCAGTAAATATAGCACTGTATGCCATTGAACAGGATATTCTCCAGTAAATGTAGCACTGTATGTCATTGAGCAGGATATTCTCCAGTAAATGTAGCACTTTATGTCATTGAACAGGATATTCTCCAGTAAATGTAGCACTTTATGTCATCCCCTCTGATATTCTCCAGTAAATGTAGCACTTTATGCCATTAAGCAGGATAATCTCCAGTAAATGTAGCACTGTATGCCATTGAACAGGATATTCTCCAGTAAATGTAGCACTTTATGTCATTGAACAGGATATTCTCCAGTAAATGTAGCACTATATGCCATTGAACAGGATATTCTCCAGTAAATGTAGCACTTTATGTCATTGAACCAGATAGTCTCCAGTAAATGTAGCACTGTATGTCATTGAACAGGATATTCTCCAGTAAATGTAGCACTGTATGCCATTGAGCAGGATATTCTCCAGTAAATGTAGCACTGTATGCCATTGAACAGGATATTCTCCAGTAAATGTAGCACTTTATGCCATTGAACAGGATATTCTCCAATAAATGTAGCACTTTATGTCATTGAACAGGATATTCTCCAGTAAATGTAGCACTTTATGCCATTGAGCAGGATATTCTCCAGTAAATGTAGCACTGTATGCCATTGAACAGGATATTCTCCAGTAAATGTAGCACTGTATGCCATTGAACAGGATATTCTCCAGTAAATGTAGCACTGTATGTCATTGAACAGGATATTCTCCAGTAAATGTAGCACTGTATGCCATTGAGCAGGATATTCTCCAGTAAATGTAGCACTGTATGTCATTGAGCAGGATATTCTCCAGTAAATGTAGCACTTTATGCCATTGAACCAGATAGTCTCCAGTAAATGTAGCACTGTATGCCATTGAACAGGATATTCTCCAGTAAATGTAGCACTTTATGCCATTGAACAGGATATTCTCCAGTAAATGTAGCACTGTATGTCATTGAACAGGATATTCTCCAGTAAATGTAGCACTTTATGTCATTGAACAGGATATTCTCCAGTAAATGTAGCACTTTATGCCATTGAGCAGGATATTCTCCAGTAAATGTAGCACTGTATGCCATTGAGCAGGATATTCTCCAGTAAATGTAGCACTGTATGCCATTGAACAGGATATTCTCCAGTAAATGTAGCACTTTATGTCATTGAACAGGATATTCTCCAGTAAATGTAGCACTTTATGCCATTGAGCAGGATATTCTCCAGTAAATGTAGCACTGTATGCCATTGAACAGGATATTCTCCAGTAAATGTAGCACTGTATGCCATTGAACAGGATATTCTCCAGTAAATGTAGCACTGTATGTCATTGAACAGGATATTCTCCAGTAAATGTAGCACTGTATGCCATTGAGCAGGATATTCTCCAGTAAATGTAGCACTGTATGTCATTGAGCAGGATATTCTCCAGTAAATGTAGCACTTTATGCCATTGAACCAGATAGTCTCCAGTAAATGTAGCACTGTATGCCATTGAACAGGATATTCTCCAGTAAATGTAGCACTTTATGCCATTGAACAGGATATTCTCCAGTAAATGTAGCACTGTATGTCATTGAACAGGATATTCTCCAGTAAATGTAGCACTTTATGTCATTGAACAGGATATTCTCCAGTAAATGTAGCACTTTATGCCATTGAGCAGGATATTCTCCAGTAAATGTAGCACTGTATGCCATTGAACAGGATATTCTCCAGTAAATGTAGCACTGTATGCCATTGAACAGGATATTCTCCAGTAAATGTAGCACTGTATGTCATTGAACCAGATAGTCTCCAGTAAATGTAGCACTGTATGTCATTGAACAGGATATTCTCCAGTAAATGTAGCACTGTATGCCATTGAGCAGGATATTCTCCAGTAAATGTAGCACTGTATGTCATTGAGCAGGATATTCTCCAGTAAATGTAGCACTTTATGCCATTGAACCAGATAGTCTCCAGTAAATGTAGCACTTTATGCCATTGAACAGGATATTCTCCAGTAAATGTAGCACTTTATGCCATTGAACAGGATATTCTCCAGTAAATGTAGCACTGTATGCCATTGAACCAGATAGTCTCCAGTAAATGTAGCACTGTATGCCATTGAACAGGATATTCTCCAGTAAATGTAGCACTGTATGCCATTGAACAGGATATTCTCCAGTAAATGTAGCACTGCATGCCATTGAACAGGATATTCTCCAGTAAATGTAGCACTGTATGCCATTGAACAGGATATTCTCCAGTAAATGTAGCACTGTATGCCATTGAACAGGATAGTCTCCAGTAAATGTAGCACTGTATGCCATTGAACAGGATATTCTCCAGTAAATGTAGCACTGTATGCCATTGAACAGGATAGTCTCCAGTAAATGTAGCACTGCATGCCATTGAACAGGATATTCTCCAGTAAATGTAGCACTGCATGCCATTGAAC
Organism: Hyperolius riggenbachi; assembly: GCF_040937935.1. Lineage (NCBI taxonomy): Eukaryota > Metazoa > Chordata > Amphibia > Anura > Hyperoliidae > Hyperolius > Hyperolius riggenbachi. The sequence continues at coordinate 89,258,091 of NC_090646.1, forward strand.
AGGATATTCTCCAGTAAATGTAGCACTGTATGTCATTGAACCAGATAGTCTCCAGTAAATGTAGCACTGTATGTCATTGAACAGGATATTCTCCAGTAAATGTAGCACTGTATGCCATTGAGCAGGATATTCTCCAGTAAATGTAGCACTGTATGTCATTGAGCAGGATATTCTCCAGTAAATGTAGCACTTTATGCCATTGAACCAGATAGTCTCCAGTAAATGTAGCACTTTATGCCATTGAACAGGATATTTTCCAGTAAATGTAGCACTTTATGCCATTGAACAGGATATTCTCCAGTAAATGTAGCACTGTATGCCATTGAACCAGATAGTCTCCAGTAAATGTAGCACTGTATGCCATTGAACAGGATATTCTCCAGTAAATGTAGCACTGTATGCCATTGAACAGGATATTCTCCAGTAAATGTAGCACTGCATGCCATTGAACAGGATATTCTCCAGTAAATGTAGCACTGTATGCCATTGAACAGGATATTCTCCAGTAAATGTAGCACTGTATGCCATTGAACAGGATAGTCTCCAGTAAATGTAGCACTGTATGCCATTGAACAGGATATTCTCCAGTAAATGTAGCACTGTATGCCATTGAACAGGATAGTCTCCAGTAAATGTAGCACTGCATGCCATTGAACAGGATATTCTCCAGTAAATGTAGCACTGTATGCCATTGAACAGGATATTCTCCAGTAAATGTAGCACTGTATGCCATTGAACAGGATAGTCTCCAGTAAATGTAGCACTGCATGCCATTGAACAGGATATTCTCCAGTAAATGTAGCACTGCATGCCATTGAACAGGATATTCTCCAGTAAATGTAGCACTGTATGCCATTAAACAGGATATTATCCAGTAAATGTAGCACTGCATGCCATTGAACAGGATATTCTCCAGTAAATGTAGCACTGTATGCCATTGAACAGGATATTCCCCGGTAAATGTAACACTGTATGTCATTGAACAGGATAATCAGCTGCTTTGGTCGCTGCACCCCATGCCACACTCTCTGCAGAAGGCACTGGCCCTGGAGACATTCTATGTGTTGTCGCTGCACAGGACCATGAGGAGTGCTATGATGGCAGACTTCAATACACTGGTGAACGGCTATATCAAGGTGTACACACAGGATAGCGACGACGTGCTTAAATGGACTGAGGTAAATCAGCAATCACAGACAGTGTTCACTGCGCACATCCACAATCTATACACAAAAAGAACTCCACATAGTGCATTACTGTAGCAACTAGATATAATTTAGACCACCAGGTGTTACAGACAAGGCACAGAACATTTATCATTAGATTAGCACATTTAACATTAGAATCAGGGTGGATAGGGAGGGAAAACCTAGGGATTATAGGTCTGGGAGTAGGGAAAAAGTAAGAGCAGATGTATTGAAGGGGTAAGCAAGAAAGGAAAGATCTGAGGGCAGAGGGGGGGAACGGTATAATGAAATAAATCCTGCCTGTACTTGGCCATGTTTTTCCTCTGTATATGGGCTCTAAACAGTGCACATCACACAGCTGTTCACTTATAGATTCTCAACACAGAGCTCAATATTGAGGGTGGGGGCTGAAGCTATAACAAGTGGTCCCCAGTGATTGGAGCAGCAGGGAGATTGGTGGAGAAACAGCAGCAGAGGCATCTTTGAATTGTTTAGACACATACAGAACTGCCTGAGAATGGTGATGGTCATGTCTAGAACTCATTGAGAAGCATGTGATTTGTTTGATCAGCTGATAGATTTGCAAAGCTGATTTGCTGTGATCACACCCTGCTTTAACTCATGATCATGACCAGCAAATCGGAGACTAAAGGTCCGTGTACACGCTGGACTGGAGTCAACGACGGGTCCGTCGTCACCTCCCACTGGGTGGGCGTTCCAGCGACAGTCCGGCGTGTGTACAGTCTGTCGGCGGACTGATACGGCTGTTTCTGAGCGATCCGCCGGGCGGATCGCTCAGAAACAGCCGTATCAGTCTGCAGACAGACTGTACACACGCCGGACTGTCGCTGGAATGCCCACCCAGCGGGAGGTGACGACGGACCAGTCGTTGACTCCAGTCCGGCGTGTGTACGGACCTTTACATATCTATCACCTGACTTAGCTGATTACATGCTTCTCCATGAGTTCTCCTAGATATGACCATCACTACCTGAGAAGCTTAAAGCCTGCATGTTAGTGAATTATTTGTGCCTGGATTTAGGAGATGAGTAACCTGAACACTGTTGTCCATCATCTTTTTTAGCTCTCCACTACCCACCTTCCTGTAGATTTCCATACAATGAACAGCTTGCAAGCAAAGCGCAAAGAAAAGGCTTTGAAAAGTTTTGTTGTGGACAAACACGGTTTATTGGTTCAGCCCGAAAACCACCAAGACCTCTTTGGAGAAGACAGGAAAAGAACGGAGGATTCAGTATTGGAGCTTTCTGATCCCCCCCAGTGCCAGCAGATAGAGACAACTCCCCAGCCCACATCTAACAAGGACTTGGATAAGTGGGATGCCTGTTCAGAACCTTTTAACCCAGATCCTTTGGTCCGTCAGGAGATAAAATGTCAAGATGACCCCATCTTGCAAAATCCAATTGCCAGCCCACGGTTAGCCTTGTTAAATCAGCATTTCAGCCAATTGCAGCTAGCCAGCTTGCCGGAAGTAAAACCAAAACAAATACAGTTTAGACCTGCTGCGCCCCTTATGGTGCCTCGAGTACGCATGGCGGCATCTCAGCTTCTCGCCCAAACTAGGCACAAATATGTTACTCAGGATACCCCATAATAACCCCAAAGCCCATAACTTGTAAGGAACCTCAATCCCGCCTGTCACTGCAAGTCTGCAAAACCTTAAGCATCGCTTAAAGGCACGCTGTAGTGAGAGGGATATAGGCTGTCAACTTTACTGCCTTTTAAGCAATACCAGTTGGCGGGCAGTCCTGCTGATCACCTGCATCTAATACTTTCAGCCATACACCCTGAACAAGCATGCAGCAGATCAGGTGATTCTGACATTAATGTCAGATCTGACAAGATTAGCTGCATGCTTGTTTCTGGTATTATTCAGACACTGCTGCAGCCAAATAGACCAACAGTGCTATCGGGCTACTGGTATTGTTTAAAAGGAAATAAATATGGCAGCCTCCATATCCCCCTCACTACAGTTGTCCGTTAAAAGGCACACTGTAGTGAGAGGGACAGAGAGGCTGTCAAATGTATTTCTTTGTAAAGAATGCCAATTGCCTGGCAGTCCTGCTGATCCTTTTGGCAGCAGTGTCCATCACATACCTGAAACAAGCATGCGGCTAATATAGCCAGACTTCATCAGCGCTCTTGATGTTCATACTTGTTCTGAATCTGTGAGTGAAAATATTCGAGACACATGATCAGCAGGTTAATATGGTAATTGGCATAGTTTAAAAGGAAATAAATGTCAGCTTTAATATCCCTCTTACTTCAGAGTCACTTTAAGAAGCCCTTATGCATAGAGCAAATTGGCAGTACTAAAGCCAACAAGGAACAATCTAATAGCAATTAGTGTAAACAGTGTATGAAAGCAAACTAATGGACAGAATACCTGTTTCATGGCACAAATTCACAGTCAGGTGTGACCTTGTGACAGACTTGTAGAAAGAATAATAGACCTTAGACTTTATCTCATAGAATTCTAGTATTACAGTAGAAACCATGGAGTAAACTTGCAAAAAGAACAGTAAACTTACCTTGGGAGGGGGAGGTCTCTGGATCCTTAAGAGGCTTCCCCCTTCCTCCTCAGTAGAGGGGATCCAGCACTGGGACCCCCGAGGATCTCCTTGTTGGGCTGTGCACATGCTCAGTAGAGGCTTTCTGCTCAGGGTCCGAAAGATGCAAGCCATATGCGTCTGTGCTATAGAGGGCTCGGCTACTTCTGCCTGAGAAGAGAGCCGCAACTGCACATGTGCACAGCGGCAATCGGAAATATTATTGCTGCTCTATGTCTAGGGGAGCCAGTGCCTAGATGACTGAGCCGGATGGGGAAGCCTCTCTTTAGGATCCAGAGGATTCCCCCTCCTGAGGTAAGTTTTGTTTTTTACAGATTCTCTTCAATTTACTGTTCTTTTCAGAATATACCCCATGTGTCTACAAGACCTCATCTCTTCTTAACAGGAAATAAGAAGCCTGTATGGATAGGTGCACAAACGCAGCAATTTGACAAGTTCAGTTCCAAATTCAGAACTTATAATTTACACAAATCAACACGATTGCTTTCAGAATTTGCCATGTTCAATTTTTGGAATTAGTTGGGCTTTGAAGTGTGAACCAACTGTCCACAGGAAAAAATTGCCCTTTCGGTTAATGTTTTCTGGAGGTTGTTAAGTTGCACCTTTGTAAAATATTGGCGTCCGTAGATGAGAATATTGTAAGTAGCTTACACAGAGTAACTTTACTTAACTCAGTACCTCAAACAGAACTCACGGCATGTGTGTATAAAGAGTCCAAAGAGCTAAACCATGGTTTGGCTTAACACTGTACTGAAAACATTTACATGTATCTTAGCAGAATACTCCAAGCGCTACATGGCAGGGGCAGCGACATAAATCATTCCTAAGATACCAGACTTTCTGTCTCACATCAGTGAATACTGCAGTCTTTCCTTGGCCTCCCCACTTATAACTCCTGTGGTGCTAATTCATTTTTACTCATCTGGTATAATGTGAGAGCTCAGCAAGAGAGGCAATATACAGGCTGCAGTCCAGTGTACTGAAGTTTGCGCCAAGGACTTAAAAAGTTACTAAGTGTTACTACTCTACCAAGTAACCAAGAAGCTCAGAGTTTCAAGCCACAATGTGGCCCTTAAAGGAAGTGTTGGGGGGGGGGCTGAGTAGTACTTACCAGGGGGCTTCTTCCAGCCTCCAGAAGTATTAGAAGTTCCCCAGGGTCCTTCCAGTTCGCTCAGTTGATCCGCTGTCAGCCCAAGTAATCACAGACTACTGTGCATGCGCTGTTCCAACCACACTCCTCTATTGCGCTGGGAGCTTTGTGCGCATGCACAGTTTGTAAAGACAGTACATGTGCTGAGAGATCCCAGCTACGGGAGCATGAGTGATGGGGGAGCACAGCCCGGGGCAGTCTGTGAGTGACAGCGGCACAATGTGGGGAGGGAAAGGACACTAAGTGACCTCAGATACTACGGGTGGCTGGAACAACCCTCAGTTGCCTAAAAGTCAATTTTTTTCCCCCTCATTTAAAGAGGAACTCCAGCCTAAACAAACATACTTTATTTAAGTTACATTAGTTATGTTAATTAAAATAGATAGGTAATATAATCTCTTACCCACTCTGTTTTAAAAGAACAGGCAAATGTTTGATTTCATGAGGGCAGCCATCTTTTTGGTTGAAAGGAGGTGACAGGGAGCATGAGACACAGTTCCAACTGTCCTCTGTCCTCCTGAGCGCCTCTCCCAGTTGCTAGGCAACGTGAATAACAACATAGGAAATCCCATCATGCTCGGCACAGAATCAGGGAAAAAAAGCCCGGGCTTTTTTTCTTTGATGGGTAGAGCTTAGCTAAAAATGCAGCTATAAATGATGCTTTGGTAAGAAAAACAAAGTTCTGATGCTGTGAAACTGTTAAAGAAACACCAAGCCTTTTTCAGTTCTGCTGAGTAGATTTTTAGTCCGGAGGTTCACTTTAAGGTTTCCTTAGGTGCATTGGGAGGATTGTACATGGCTTGCATTTAGGTCCATCAAACTGTCTTGCACTGCTAATGTGAAAACCTCCACTGATCGTAGATGGAAATGAGTAATGTTGGTAAATTAAGAGATTATAAATACAGGGTTTGTTATGCTTTGTTACTTATTTTGTTCTTTTTTTATGTGCATACTTTCTTTCAATAAAGGCAATAAACAGTACTGCTTCTCTTGGAGTAACTATATGTATGTGTATTAATTGGTATCAACACACTGACAATCTACGTTTCATTAGAAGGTGTAATTATTGCTTATGTGTATACTGTAGTGCCATCATCTCAATGGTGTTATAGAATAGGAGAAACAAATGGGTTCATAATATCCAGATATTGGTATGCATGACAATAGGACATTAATAGAGTCAGTAGGTGACAGTATAGTAAGTCGCGGGGACAAAATGTATGGACATAAAAAAGAGAGAACTGTAACGATCGGTGAAGCACAGAGAGGATCTGATTACCGGTGATCTGCAGTATCACTGGGAATACCGAAGTATACCAGATTATAAGTGATCTGCAGTATCACTGGTAATCCGATATACAAGATAACCTCTGTTCACCTGAGTAGAGTGTAGTGTTTGGTGTAACAGTAATACTTAGAGGACAAGGCCTCAGTGCAGCGAGGAGTACTGCACAGATTCCTTCCGCAGACCTGAGCTCTCCAAGACGGGAGGAGTCAGACTGACAGTAGGAAGGATTGTCTGAAAGTGACACTCAGGAGGAACGGTCACTAACAGAGCGAGGAACCGCCTCTAACGGTAAGGTCGGTTCTCGAGGTCGGACAAGCCAGGTAGTACACACACGGACAGATACAGTACAATATCAGAAAGCAAAGGCGGAGTCTAAGTACTGGCAGGGTTCGGCAACGGGGAATCAGATATAACGAGGTACAGAATCAGGAGGCAGAAGCGGAGTCTAGGTACAAGCCGGGGTTCGGCAACAGAGTATCAGAAGTATCGAGGTACAAGATCAGAGTTCAAGGGGATAGTCAAGGCAGGCAAAGGTCATAACAGATAATCACAATCAAACTAGTACTTTAGCTATCAACAGAATCTAGCTAAGTGTAGGATTACAGCTCCAGCATGTCCCGGCACACTTGCGGATCTGACTACGGATCTGGGTGCTCCCACATATGTGATCGCAACGCCAGACAAAGAGCAAATGAACAGCCAGCAGTGTATATACTCAAGGACCTTTCCAGGACCTCCCTAATTGCTGGACCAATGAGAGTTGTGGAAAATGTCAGCTGACCAGCCTGGTTAGCTGACTCACTTCTGGCTGTTATTTAAACTCAGCCTCTGTGCGCGCGCGCGCGTGTCACTCTGAATCTTGGTGGACTATCAGTCCCAGCCACACCAGTACTGTCTTGCACTGTATCTTGTGAACCGCTTGCGGGGGCCGCCTCCAATGCGGATTCCGCCGTTCCCAATGCGGATTCCGCCGTTCCCAATGCGGATTCCGCCGCTCTGCCTAAGCGGCATGCGGCGTTTTTTCCGCGTTGTGACGCCCTGCTGGACGCGGAAACAGCCACCTCACTTTGAGAGACGGCGGCTTTTCCGCGTTTCCTCACAAGAACCCTGTCTTTGCAAGCTTATAATTTAAAGGAAGAGACGAGGTGGGGAAAAGGTTTACATTCAGGGTTCTTGTGTCAGTGAGTCATGAGTTTTCGAGATTGTGTTTTCTGTGTGTTTGCGTTTTTAGTTTTATCAATATTTGTCATTTTTCAATGAATATAGATACAGTATATTTTATTTTTTTTTTAAATCATCAATCATCAAAAACGCACATCCGCGTCTGCATTGAAATACATTATTTGTGTTTCAGATGCATTTTACAGAAATATGCAGCAAGTTGTGTGTTTTTGAAAGTGCAGAGATATGCATTTTATGCGGCCCGTAGACTTTGATTATGTGCAAAAACGCATGCGTTTTACGGCGGTTCTGCTTAGTGTGCTCCGAGTCTGACTGTTCCTGATATCCTGCTCACTTCAACCTGGGATTGCCTGAGTGTCCAGGGTTGCCTGTCCTTGCTGAACTGTCAGTGGGTCAAACATGAGAACTGGAAGTCCTTAACAAGAATTCAGCAGCCACTGGGGTCAGAGGTTCATCATCCATTGTGAGGTGTTCTGGTGAAGACCAGAAGGCCCCCTAGACTTTGCTCCCTGTGTGATGTAATGCTTATGTCCATGAATGGCATTATGCACAACGCAATGTCCTCTGACACTCAGTTCCACATGGCAACCAAACACAGTTGCATCTCTGAATCCACATTTAAAGAGACACTGAAGCGGAAAAAAAAATATGATGTAATGAATTGGTTGTGTACTATGAATAATTACTAGAAGATTAGCAGCCAAGAAAATATTCTCTTACTTTTATTTTCAGGTATATAGTGTTTTTTCTAACATTGCATCATTCTCTAATATGTGCAGATTACACAACACTCAGCATTCAAAATGAGTCTTTCAGAGCAGTCTGTGAAGTAATGACATCTCCTCTAGCAGAGGAAAAGTAAATAGTCCAGAAACAGTTGAGATAATAAAAGTCAGATAACAGCCCTCTCCACCACTAACTTAGTCGGAGAGCTTAATGGATTGTTTGCATAGAGATAACAACTGGAGTTTTCTCAACTCTTCCTGTACTGGAAACAATTAGACTGATGTATCTGATCTTAAGGCAGCCATACACTGGTCGATGTGCCATCAGATCGACCAGCTGACAGATCCCTATCTGATCGAATCTGATCAGAGAGGGATCGTATGGCTGCCTTTCCTGCAAACAGATTGTGAATCGATTTCAGCCTGAAACCGATCACAATCTGTTGTGGTGGTGCTGCCGCCGCTCCCCCCGCCGGTATACATTACCTGAGGCTGGCTCCTGGGCGTGATGTCCCCGTCATGTGGCACCTCCGGCTCCGGCATCCGCATAGAACTTAAGCTATCACACCAGTGACAGCGGAAGTTCAAATAGAGCGCCCTCTAGTTGTACTTCCGCTGTCACTGGCATGACAGCGGAAGTTATACGAGGATGCCGGAGGTGCCATGACGGGAGCAGTGACGGACGGGATGCCCGGGAGCCAGCCTCAGGTAATGTATACCTGATCGGATCGGCCGCCGCTAGCGACGCGCTCCCTACCCGCGGGCGATCGAGGGTAATTTCCCGCACGGCGCGATCGACGGACCGATCCGATTTCGGGAGGAAATCGGATCGGCGGGTGCGTGTTGCGCGAACGATTGGCAGCAGATTCGATCCCAGTGATCGAATCTGCTGTCGAAACTGCCGCAAATCGGGCCAGTGTATGGCCACCTTTAATGTTTTATTTCTTAGCTGTACTACACATACAAATCATAATATCATAATTTTTTTTCGCTTCAGTGTCTCTTTAAAGAGTAACTGTTAGCCCCCAAATTGAATTTTAAAACACTATTGCAATGTTTTATTTATTATATAAGTGAGCCAAAACGCCAATGCACAAGTTAAAAATCAATCTAATTTTGTTACTATCTAAGCTTTTCCCCCAGCTCCGGACGCAAGCCGCATATCAGATACTATAGCATGCAGAGCATGCCTATGTCTGGCCGACCCCCCTCTCCCCCCCCCCAGGACCAGGTGCCAATATATTCTCCTCACCGCAGCTGACCGCTCTGACACGGAGACAGAGCGGCAGCACTTCCAGCACCGTCACCGCAGAGCAGCCGCCGCCGAGTCACATGTGAGAGAATCACATGTGAGAGATGCACGGCGCTGGCTGCTCTGCGGTGCTGCTCTGGAAGTGCTGCCGCTCTGTCTCCGTGTCAGAGCGGTCAGCTGCGGTGGGGAGAATATATTGGCACCTGGTCCTGGGGGGGAGAGGGGGGTCGGCCAGACATAGGCATGCTCTGCATGCTATAGTATCTGATACGCGGCTTGCGTCCGGAGCTGGGGGAAAAGGTTAGATAGTAACAAAATTAGATTGATTTTTAACTTGTGCATTGGCGTTTTGGCTCACTTATATAATAAATAAAACATTGCAATAGTGTTTTAAAATTCAATTTGGGGGCTAACAGTTACTCTTTAAGTACAGAGACCCACCTGTGATCATCAGTATGTTCGCCCTTGTCATTAATCTTCTGCAAGGGGGGGGGGGGGGGGGTGTGGACTCAGCGATGGGGGACAATGGAGTAGCAAGGGAAGCCTCAATAGAATCCTGAGGCTTCCCTCTCTTAATTTGTACCTTATATTCGGCTCAGGTACACTTTAAAGAGAACCTGAACTGAAAATTAAAAGTCAGAATAAACGTAAACACGTCATACTTACCTCCTGTGTAGTCTACTCGTCAATCTCTTTCTCCTCTCCTGTGTACTGTTTGTGCACTGTGATTGATGGAATTCTCCATCCTCCATTTTGAAAATGGCCATTACCCCATAACAGCTTGCTGGTCAGCACATTGTTAAACTGTAATATCGCCCACTTGAGCCATAGGCCCCGTTCACAGTTAATCAGTTCTTATTTATAACTGAAAGAAAACTGATTTTCAAAGTAATGCCCATTGTCTTCCTATGGCACCTTTCACACTTAAACGCGTTTTAACTGAAATCTTTTTCACAATGCACTGCTATGGAAAAAAACACGTACCAACGCACACCAACTAAGTATAAATGGGCCCATAGGGAAATATGGACATTACCTTGCACATTCAGTTGTAACTGACAGCAACTGGTATATTTCAGTTCTGACAAAATCTTGTCAGAACTGGAGGGGATCACTGTAAGAAGAACGGTGAGCTTCTGACAGGGACTGATGGTGAGGTTAGTATGTAATATTCATTTGCAGCTATTTCATGTGTTTATTTTAAATAAGTTTACTCAGTTCAGGTTACCTTTAAAGGAAACTAAAGAGAAAAGAAAAGCAGTTTAACTTACCTGGGGCTTCTTTCACCCCCTGGAGTCATCCTGTGCCCACATTGCCCTTCTGAGACCCTCCAGCCAGCAGCGGTGACCCCCTCAAAGCTGGCCGGCCACACCCCTCCTCACCACCACATCCCCATGCACGGCAGTGTTTGTGCAGTATGGGAAAATCGCTACTGTGCATAGGGTCGGATTTACCATAAGGCACTGTAGGCACGTGCCTTCAAGCGCCTGATGACGGAAAAGCGGCTCACTCCCCTCCCCTGTCATCTCCCTCCTTCCCTATGCAGAGTCCTGAGCAGTGAGCAGAGTGTAAATGAGAGGTTACTCACTTAACTTTCTGCATTCCCGAGACAAGATCGCCCTTCAGTTGTGGGCACCTCTAGCTACTCAATGCTGAGGGTACCTCTGGCTACCTAATACTAAGGGACACCTGTAGTAGCAAGAAGCCCCAGGTAAGTTAAACTGCTTTTTTTTCTTTTGCTAAAATTAACCCTTTAAAGAGACCAAAAAGCCCTCTATAAGAAAAAAAACCAATGCTAAATGTGAATTTGATTTTTTTTAAACAGTCAAAATTACATTTAGCTCTACTGAGATATTATTCTCCAAATTTGCCTTTGGCAGTGTTGCCAACTCATCCCTTTAATTACTGACACATATGAATTATACAGGTTTTGTGACAAGGTAGATGCAGTTAAGGCACTGATTATGTGCAAATAGCCCCAGAACCTGTATAACTTAGATGTGTCAGTAATTAAAGGGATGAGTTGGCAACACTGGCCTTTGGGTACATTAGGAAATAAATATGACAGCCTCTCGCTTCAGGTTCCTTGGAAAGAGGGGAGATCTGAACTGTCTGCAACACATGCAAGTCTCCAGGTCGACTCCAAGAGTAAGTCATGTGATTTAAAAGCCGCTTGCCGTTGCTATGGAAAGTCAGCTGACTGCAGAGATTCTACCATAGAGAGTGGAAATACGTCATGAGACGGGCCAGATCGTCCCCAGCTGTCTGGCTGTCTGCAGGATTCTTCCGGTGTTGGAGGGGAATACACGTGTGTGCTCCGAACTTATCCTGTCCTGCCATGGGGAAGCATAAGCAGAAAAATAAACAGCAGGCGAAGAAGCCCCCGGCCATGGCCGCAGCGAGGGTCGGGAAAGCCCGCAGCGAGGTCCGGGGGAACCCGTTTGAAGTAAAGATTAACAAGCAGAAGTTCGATGTGCTGGGCAGGAAGAGCACCAAGCATGATGTTGGGCTGCCCGGGGTGTCCAAGTCTAAAGCCATGAAGAAGGTCTGCCTATAGATGTGTTTGATATATGCTAAATGGGATTTTACCTCTTGGCATTGCCCTCTGAATTCCTGCAAGCTCTGGCTCTGTACTAACCTGAGGGCTTCATATCCATTCCCTGCATTCAAGTCCACATGTTTGATCATATGCCCAGAGTTGTGCTTCTTATACAGTTGTCCAGTGCATTATTATTATTATTATTATTTAGCATTTATATAGCGTCATCTTCTGCAGCGCTTTAAATAGTACATAGTTATGTCACTAGCTGTCCCTCAGAGGAGTTTACAATCTAATCCCTACCATCAACTTCATTTGCAAAGTGTGGCGGGCGCTGAACCTGGAGAAATTAGTGGTACACACGGCACTTGGCAGATACTGCAAGTAAAAACACTGTGCAGATGACATCCATAATGTGCAATGACTTGACATAGCATATAGTACAGTGCAACAGGTGAGAGTCAAACGTACGGGCATGCGTTCATATGTTGGGGAGCCCCACTTGAGTTGAGGAGGAGGACTGCTTGGGAGAAAAAAAGCGTTTATGTGCCTGAGGTTGAAGAAGCCACTGCTAGGGTGGGAGGGGTCATGTATACTGTATCTTCTGCCGTATAAGGCCTCTGTCACATCTAGGGCGCTTTTAAGTGCTGCTGCGCAACGCTGACACCATGCATACTGCCGGAACGGCAGAAGGGCATAGACTGCCCTTCTACCGTTCACATCTACTGTGCAGCAGTTCGATGCGCTGGGAAATGCTTGCGTACTGCTGCATGCATTTTGCCCGGAAGCGCAGAGCTGATCCCATCACTGTCGATGGATGGGATCAGCAGCACAGATGGCGTGCAATCGGATGCGCTGCGTTCGGATCGCACAGCCATCTGCGTTAGGTAGATGTGAACGAGGCCTAAGACTACTTTTTAACCCTTGAACCTCTGAAAAGTCAGGTGTCGTCTTATACGCCGGGTGAGACGCCCTATCCTGTTACCGACTCTCAGATCTCGCTGCTAAGGACTGTTGTGAAGCGGTGCATATGTGCGAGATCTGAGAGGCAAAGAAGAGGTAAATAGGATACAACTGCAGAAGGGCGACAGAGGCGTGTTTTATGGGCACAGCGCGACCTATTCTTCCATACCGCTCTGATAAACAGGGAGAGCTGACCAATCCAACCAGTCAAATGCCTGTGTACTGTTATATACTGGGTACCACATACAGTACAGCACCAGTATCTGTTCATACATAGCACAAGTATATGATTTATTTTGTATTTGGTGTGTGTTGGAAGAGGGGTAGTCTCATACGGCGAGTATATCCCAAACTCTATATTTTAACTGGAAAAGTTGGGGGGGTCATCTTATACGCCCAGGTGTCTCATACGCCAGAAGATACGGTAATCCTGTTTGCTCTGGACCTTATTCTAGATGTATGGAGGAGGTTCAGGGGTGACCCAATGATCTTCTCAGTGGCACTGATCACTGTTGGAGGAAACCGGGAGAGAACATACAAAAGCCATAATTCACTAAGCTTATCTCCTGTCTTTAATAACTCTTTTAGAGTTGTTACCATGGTGATAAGGCATGTAGTATTCAGGAAACATTTTACCTCAGGCAAACCTAAAGTTAACTCTTCTGTCTTTAAGTTAACTCTGTAATCCTTAAATAACTCCAGAGTTAAAGACAGGCTGAAAATAACTACAGAGGAGGTAAATTAACTACAGAAGAGGTAACGTAAGGAATAAAGAGTTAAGATAACTCTCTTACTGTGTGGAGGTAAGTTTTCTCTTGCCTTATTATCTCCAGCATGATCTTAGTGAATTGAGGCCAAAGTCTGTGCAGATAGTTCCATGGCTGGGATTCAAACTGGGGACTCAGTGTTGCAAGGCGAAACTGCTATCCACTTCGCCTCCGAGCTGCTTATTGTCCAATCTTACCACATCTGTGCTGAAAAAGGACCTAACTTGATATAGTAATTCCAAAATTACAGGCAGGTTGCTTGTGCTAATATTACACTAATGCTATCGGAACATTTTTCCCCAGAAGAACTTGATCCACCAGGATAAATGCTTTTTCATGGAACATTAGAAAATCCTGGCCACCTGCCTTGTACGAAATAGGGATGCGAGTTGGTCTCTTGCTTCAGACACTAAAGGTGCGTACACAAATGCGACTATAGTCGTTTGAAACAATCGTTCCTCGATCATTTCAAACGACGATCGTTTGCAAAAAAGCAGCTAACGACCATGAAGTCTAACGACGGACGAGCTAGATTGTTCAAAACGAATGATCTAGCTTGGCGGATTTTTCCCAACGACGATAGTTTGCAAAAGTAGTACATCGTTGGAAAGGATCGTTCGTACTAGGCTTGACATGTGCATTTCACTATTTCTCCATGGAACTTTTCATTTTTATGCGCAATCGTTGCTTTATTTGTTGTAACGTTCGTTTTAACGATCAGATCGTTACACACCTTTTACAACTAACTTTACTTAGGTCGTTCTTTCTTCAATTAAAAGTTTGTTCGTCGTTCATAACGAACGATCCTTGTCGCATGTGTGTACGTAGCATAAGGTTAATGCTCTGGTGCTTTTGAGTCGTGACAAATGTATCCCTATGGGATCATTCTCACTGCGGCACCTGCAATTTGCATAAATCACAAGCGTGCTGCATGCAGCCTTTGGCAGCAATGCAATTCTCATTCTCTTGAGTAATAATTGCAAAGCGTGATCACTGAACTTCCTTGTTGCTAGGCACTTGCGTTTTGTGATCTGTGTGTGAACCAGGCCTAATGCTGGTAATACACGGTACGTTTTTCACGCTCGATTCTGCGCTTGATTCGCTTATCTTTCGCTAGTTTTTTAAAATCTTTTTCCATTTCTCCCTATGCAAAATTGAGCGTGGAATTGACGGGCGGGAGATCGGACACGTCGGAAATTATCAATCGAGCCATCTTAATGGCTCAAAAACGAACAGTGTATTCCTAGTACACAAGATGCAATTTTCCATCAGATCAATGGATTGATCTGATAGTAAGTTGCATTGTATGTAGACTTCCAAACTGCGCCCGATCAATAATGCAATTGATTTCCTGTTGGAAATTATCAGATTGATCCATCAATCTGACTGAAAATTGCATCTTGTGTAGTAGGCTTAACCTCCCTGGCATTATGAATATTTCCAGATTTAGGGTCTAATGCTGGGAATACACTGTACGTTTTTTGAGCCATTTAGATGGCTCGATTGATACTCTCCGACATGTCCGAACTCTTGCCTGATCGATTCCGCGCTCAATTTCGCATCGGGAACAATGAGAAAAAATAAACACAAATGGAAGATAAGAGAATTGGGCGCAAAATCGAGTGGGTAATCGATCGGGCGGCAGAATCGAGCTGCAAAAACGCACCGTGTATTCCCAGCATAAAAGCCGTGCAATTTTTTTCATAAGCTTTTAGACCCTAAAAACAAGAAAAAAAGAACATACCACAGAGAGATCTGCAGCAGCTCCTGCATATAACTCCCTCAGGCACGGGATTACCGCTCTGAGCTGTGGATTTCCATCCCAAGCCTGACTCGGGATTACCGCTAAAGAGCTTAAGGGGTTGTCTCTGCCTTTTCCACATGTTTACCCAAGAAAGCCAGAACTCTGGTATTTTAGCATGAGATATAGCATAGATACTCTGCAATGAAAAAGGTCAATATCTCCCAAAAGTAGCATCAACTGTGCAAACCAAAGATATATGTGAAATTGGTCCATTTTCAAGCTGCATACATTTGCATAATCCTACATCAACACAGAACTATTTGCATCTCATTGACCTTGCCCTAAGCATTGGAAGGTCTAGTACAGTATCTATGGATACATCGTTTTGTATTGCCTCAATCTTTTGGTCTTAACCAGATCTAAATAAAGGACTACAACATGATAGAATGGTTGTTTTAGCCTGGCCTACACAGGTCAATTTTTCTGTCCAGTCAACCAATTGATTTCATTCTTTCAATGAATCAACATCAAATTGATTTTTTTTTTAGTATTTTTTATTTGATCCTCCAAAAGTGATCAATATTATATATTCAAAAGGACCTTGATCAGTCATGTCAGAAAACTTCACACATAACCATTTTTGCTGTGTTTTAATCTGAATTGCCCTCAACCTAATCAGCAGTATATTGATGCTGTGTGTTTTATTGCCATATCTTTTCCATTTATGACACAGATCGATTAAACTTTAATTGATTTGTGTATGCAAATTTTTTTTATTGTTCTCTGTTAACAGAATATCACCGTACTATGTAAATATATTAAACAACTTAATGTTTGATTCTTACAGCGCAAGGAAACCCTTCTGAAGGAATACCAGCAGAGGGGGAAGTCCAGTATGTTCACGGATAAGCGCTTTGGGGAATATGATACAAAACTGACTCCTGAGGAGAAGATGATGAAGAGATTTGCTCTGGAGAGACAGGTAAGAGGAAGGCATATGTACAATGCTACCAGAATTATATGAACCTAATGAAGCACACTTGTGTCCATGGCTGGATTTCAGGCAAGGCCCCAAATGCCGTTGCCTTGGGCACCAGGAAAGCAAGGGGCAGGCTGTGGGTGACAGTAGCAGTTAGCCTGCCGAACACCTGTCCTGCTACACATAGTTTGCACATAGCGGTGGGCGGCTACCAACAGCCGGATCTGGCATTCAGGGGATGAAGGGGCAGTGAATGGGCACTTACAGTGATCTCTGCGCTGCCTGTCACTCACCGAATGTCCCACTCACCAAGGAGCTTACAGTCGAATCTCTGCTATCATGTCACTAACTGTCCTCAGAGGAGCTTATAATGTAACTCCTGCCATCACTTCACTAACTGCCTTCAGAGGAGCTTACACTATAATCCCTGCTGTGTTGGGGGGGGTTGGTTTAGGATGCTTTTGCTCCGGGGGAAGCTGGTGATAGTTGGCTTTGGGCGGTAAAAAGTACAAATCCGGCCCTGCTTGTGTCGTATTCTCCTGCTGCCAGGCTTTAAAGTGAAGCCGAGATGAGAGGGATATGGAAGCTGACATGTTTGTTTTCATTTTAAAAAATGCACATTGCCTGGCTGTCTAGCTATCCTCTTTCATTCTTAAAGGAAACCAGAGACCATTACTTTGGTATGCCTATAGCATAATATCAAGCACCCAACTGAGAAGTGGTGGTGTGCCCATCCATAATCCTCAATACATAGGGATTTTATCAGGGCTGATAACAAGCAGGCTGAGCAGTGAATGATGATGGAGAGCAGGGTAGGTGTTTACTCTAATGTACCCACTGATATATATGGTAAAATACATGAGGGTGCTTCGTCTCTGGTTCACTTTAAGCATATCTGTTTTCCATTCGGCATTTCCACCTGTGGCCATTTTACTAGGCGAGTAATATACTAGGGGATACATGTTGGATATTTAGAGTATCTGAATGATATTTGGTTTTGTTTCTTCTAGAAACATGTTGATAAGAAGACAATCTACAACCTGAATGAAGAGGAGGAGCTGACTCACTATGGCCAATCTCTGGCTGTGCTGGAGAAGATGAATGATGCGGTGGACAGTGACAGTGACACAGAGGAGAGGGGGGCATTATCAGGTGAGTGAGTGTGGCATTTGTCTTTTTATTGAAAGATCATATAATATAAGTTTACAAAATTGGCATAAAATTACATTAATCTTCTACACTGTTGAGTCATATGTGTTATGATTTTGGTTCCAATAAAAATCTTTTGAAATATTAACCTCCGACAAGCAAATGCGCTACCTTAAAGTGACTCCGAGCTCAAAAAAAAATGAAAGTTGTACTCACCTGGGGCTTTCTCTAGCCCAGTGCTGGTCGGGAGGTCCCACGACGGCATCCTGGCTCCTCTCCTTCTCCCCGCTCCGGAATGGCTGACAGGCCGCAGCCCGGGCGACACTCGCCCGAGTGTCGGGCTGCTCCTTCGGCGTATGACGCGGATTACGTCACACGCCGGCCGCCTCGCGTCATCACGGCGGCTGGCGTGAAAGTACTGCGCATGCGCGCTTTAATCGCGCATGCGCAGTACTTTCACACCGGCCGCCGTGATGACGCGAGGCGGCCGGCGTGGGACGTCAGCCGCGTCATACGCGGAAGCTGCAGCCCGACACTCTGCCGAGTGTCGCCCGGGCTGCGGCCTGTCAGCCATTCCGGAGCGGGGAGAAGGAGAGGAGCCAGGACGCCGGCGTGGGACCTCCCGACCAGCACTGGGCTAGAGAAAGCCCCTGGTGAGTACAACTTTCATTTTTTGGGTGAACTCGGAGTCCCTTTAAGCCACTTCCCTTTGTCCTAAGACCAAATTGCACTCCTACTAGGTATCCTAAAACACACTGCCTTTATATATTTTATCGTATACTACCCCTCCTTTTGTTTCTCCCCCATTCCCTTTAGATTGTAAGCTCGCAAGGGCAGGGCTCTCTCCCCGTTTTGTGTCTTGGAAATCATTACACATTTTATTCATCATGTTATTTTTATCACTGTCATTACCACTTCTGTATTTTGTATTCTGTATGCTGTATCATTTTTTTTTGTATTTTGTCACTAATTATGTATCTTGTATATTAGTGTACACCATTGTCTGTATTATGTACCCCATGTTTGTTTCTTACTTTGTACAGCGCAACGGAATATGTTGGCGCTTTATAAATCAATAATAATACTGCAGGTTGTGAATCTTGTATTCGGAATGTAACTTTCCCTTGCCTTCACTCTGTAGCTGAGCTGACTGCTTCCCACTTTGGAGGAGGAGGAGGACTGCTCAGGAAAAAGGCACCCTCTAATGAGATAGAGGAAGCAGAAAAACCCAAAACCCGCAAGGAACTTATAGAGGAGATGATCGCTAAATCCAAACTGGAGAAGGTGCGTGAGGAGGGTTGTCTTATGCAAAACAGCACAAAACGGCGCTGGGAAATTTGCCATAGACCATAATGTGAATTACGGCTATAGCATCTTTCAGATAGTAATTTGGGCACAGTCAAAAGACAGAGGCCAAATTACATTAAAAAAAAAAAAAGCTTAATTCAACTTTTTAGCATTTGTGTACCAGTAGTCTCTGGCGCCTTAACCACTTCACCACTGAGAGGTTTTACCCCCTGACCACCAGAGCAATTTTCACCTTTCAGCGTTGCTTCCATTCATTTGTCTATAACTTTATCACTACTTATCACAATGAAATGAACTATATCTTGTTTTTTCCGCCACCAATTAGGCTTTCTTTAGGTGGGACATTATGCCAAGAATTATTTTATTCTAAATGTGTTTTAATGGGAAAATAGGAAAACATGTGGGAAAAAATTAATTATTTTTCAGTTTTCGGCCATTATAGTTTTTAAATAATGCATGCTACTGTAATTAAAACCCATGAAATTTATTTGCCCTTTTGTCCCGGTTATAAAACCGTTTAAATTATGTCCCTATCACAATGTTTGGCGCCAATATTTTATTTGGAAATAAAGGTGCATTTTTTTTCAGTTTTGCGTCCATCCTTAATTACAAGCCCATAGTTTATAAAGTAACAGTGTTGTACCCTCCTGACATAAATATTTAAAAAGTTCAGTCCCTAAGGTAACTATTTATGTATTTTTTTTAATTGTACATTTTTTTTAATTTTTTTTTTTTCTATTACAAAAAAAAAATGGGGAGTGTGGGAGGTAATTTAGTTAATTTTTTTGTGTATAACTAATTCATTTGTATGTGAAAAATGTTTAGGGTGTAGTTTTACTATTTGGCCACAAGATGGCTAACTTTTTGTTTGTTTAACTTTTTGTTTAATGCAGGCATGGGCAAACTTGGCCCTCCAGCTGTTTAGGAACTACAAGTCCCACAATGCATTGCAGGAGTTTGACAGCCACAGTCATGACTCAAAGGCAATTGCATTGTGGGACTTGTAATTCAGTGACAGCTGGAGGGCCAAGTTTGCCCATGTCTGGTTTAATGCAACCTCCAAGAGTCCTTCCGGACGCTTGGAGGAAGTAGTAGGAGGCTGGGTAGGTTTTTTTTTTTTTTTTTTTTTTTTTTACACAATTGATCGCGCTGCTTAGCGGAAAAGCCTCGGATCATTGCGGGGCTTAGATCAACGAACGGAATTGATTTTTCCCGTTCATTGATCTCCGGGCGAGCGGTCGGCGGTGTGTTTACCCGCGGGAATGCGTGCTAGAGCGAGCAGGAGTGCGGAAAGTACGGATTTCTCCGTCCCTGGGGGCTAAAGGATGGAAAAAAGGACGGAGAAATTCGTACGGGCGGGGGTAAAGTGGTTAAGGACCAGAGGCCGCTGGTACCAGAAAATGGCGCCTCCCGAGAAATCACCGCACATAACTGTCGCTTTCGTCGTTCACAATGCTTTTCCATTGCTGCAGTCTCCTTTCTCTGCTGTCTCTATGATGGCAAAGTGCTGTCAACCAGTCAGGAGCCGCTTTCATTGACTCCTGGCGCTGTCGATCTGTTCAATTTAAGAATTGCAATCAATTTTTCTGACTGATTGTAACATTTCAAAATTATGACCAATCTACCACACACATATGTTCAATTTTTTCCCCAATTATGATAAAAATGATTGGAAACTCTGACTGTGTATATATATATATATATATATATATATATATATATATATATATATATATATATATATATATATATATATATATATATATATATATATATATATATATATATATATATATATATATATATATATATATATATATATATATATATATATATATATATATATATATAATCCAACACACACCATAAAATCTTTAGAAAGATTGAAGAAAAATATCTGGCATTCCGGATCGATTAAAATCGAAGAAAACAGGAAATCTTATCAGATTTTTCAGTTGAATGGAAAAAAAAGCTTTTGATTTTTTTCGGAAGATCCGATCGTTTTTATCGAATTACTGTAAAATCGGATTATTTTATTGTATCTTGTGTGGCCACCTTAAGCCAATGTGATTGGCTCGCAGTGGTTACGCGGTCAGCAGCCAATGAAAGCAGAGCCTGACCTGCTCACAGAGCTGTGCCGTCTTATAGACGAGACGGCAGAGTGAGTGAATTGCGGCAGGTGCAGAGCGGCGGTAAGGGCGGACGTGCTCAGCGGGTAAGGAGAAATCTATGTCCTGTCAGAGCCGTCCACCAACCTGCAGGATGTAGATTTCTACCAATGCGGTCTGGAACTGGTTAACTTATGGTGTTTGATACTTGCTTTGAAGAATAAAAAACACGTTTTGCTTTTGAGAAGCCTGGTGTGCTAACCCACTTATGGACTTTTGTGTTATAAGCAGGGTGTTGCTTTGCACCTAAGGTTATGCACCCAACTAAAACAGTAAGGTGTGCCACTCCAAACCTACTTATACTATTGTGAGGCTGGAGTAATTTTCTACTTTCCTTCGGAGTTCCTCCCGTAAATGATTTCCAAATTCAACCTAAACCAGGAAATCAGGTCATCTTCTTCTATTTTTCTTTTTTTTTTTGTTTCTTTCTGTCCCCAGGAAAGAGACCGTCACACACTGGATTAAAATATTGACTGTTTATTTGCTACAAAATGCTCATATGTCATTTTTTTTTTTTTTTTTTTTTTTTTTTTTTGTTCCTCCTGCAGAGAGAAAGGCAGAGTCAGAGAGAGAAGACCCAGGAACTGACAGAAAAACTGGACAGTGATTGGAAGGCTTTACAGGCATTGCTGTCTCACAAAACTCCCAAATCTGAGAAGGCTGAAGCTGAAAAACCAAAGGTGAGATTCCCCTCCTGACTGCCCAGCCTCAGTGTTTCTGCATTACTGCAGACAGTGCTGTGCAATGGATGCAGGTATGCATTTGACTCTATGCAATATTTTCTGAGTGATCTGCGCCCTGAATCCTGCATTGCTAATTTCTTTTTCTCAAATGGTATGCATAATTAACTTAGGCCATTTCCTGCTACTCCTTACCTATTCAATAGAGCCTTTGCATATGTTTGACTAGCCCTGCCCCTGTGAGACAAATTGGCCAGCCAATTTTCACCTGATATCAGTCTGCCTATTAACTTCAAACTCAGGGCCTATATTAGTAGATCTCCAAAGGTCAGCAAAACATTTGGTCAGCAGGGCATATACTTAAAGGGCATATCTTTAAGGATGTATAAGATGCCCAAAATTAAACCAGAAAAAAACAGATAAGAACAGACACAAAACTCTGCACAGCTGCTCATATGCTGATCTAACACTGGTATGCTCTCTTCTCTTGACTTCCACCATCAGCTCATGGTTGTCAATCCCTGAACTACCCTCATTTCAACCATCCACATACACCTGATAAAATCACACAAACTACCCTGCTCTCTTTAACTCTGACACTTATTTTCCCTAATTATACACACACCAACTTGCAAAATGTTTAATATCCTTTTTACAGCCATTATCCTGTCAGCCCCACTACTTAAAATACCTACATCACTCACTCCTCCCACTGCCAGCAATAACATTTACATTGCTCCTTCTCTCCTACCATCCTCTCTTCTCTCTACTCATGAACTATTCTTATTTCTCAAATCACACATTCCTTCCTCCACGTCTCTTAAACAGCCCTCTGTCGCATACAAATCACATCCTCACCTCTCTCATCTCTGCCTACTACTCATACTTGCTGCTGGGGACATATCACCCAATCCAGGACCTTCTCCCAGGCCGCACTGCACTCTGGTAAATACCACATCCCGCACTGACCGTCCTCACTCCTCCACACACATTAACTGATGTAACCTGATCACCATTCCTTGCCTTCCCAGTTTTCCCCCTCGCATATTTGGGGCCCTCTGGAATGCACGCTCTGTAGTCAACAAACTAGCCCACGTCCATGATCTGTTCATCACTAATGCTTTCACCTTCCTGGGGCTCACTGAGACATGGCTAACTCCATCTGATACTGTGTCTCCAGCTGCCCTTTCATACGGTGGCCTCAAGTTTAGCCACACACCTAGATCGGGTGACAGACATGGGGGTGGGAATTCTTCTTTCTGAACACTGCTCCTTTACACCGCTTGCAGCTTCTCTGGCTCTCTCTTCTTTTGAGGCTCATGCTGTCCGCATCTACTCCCCTCACCACTTCCAGGTTGCTGTCATATACCGTCCTCCTGGACCAGCCTCCACCTTCATTGACCACTTTTCCACATGGCTCCTCCACTTTCTAGCCACCGACATTACTTCCATCATCATTGGGGACTTAAACATCCCCATAGACACTAACTGTTCCACTACCACAAAATTCCTCTCACTCACCTCATCCTATGCCCTCTCCCAGTGGTCCTCAACCTCCACCCACAAAGATGGCCACACTTTGGACCTAGTTTTTACCCGGCTCTGCCCAGTTTCCACATTTAACAACTTTTCATTCCCACTTTAACCACTTCAGCCTACAGCTTCGAAAATCTTATGCATCCAAGCAATGTTCACCTCCCATTCATTCGCTAATAACTTTATCGCTACTTATCAAAATTAATTGATCTATATCTCGTTTTTTCCGCCACTAATTAGGCTTTCTTTAGGTAGTACATTTTGCTAAGAGCCACTTTACTGTAAATACATTTTAACAGGAAGATTAAGATAGAAATGGAAAAAAAACATTATTTCTCAGTTTTTAGCCATTATAGTTTAAAATTAATACATGCTACAGTAATTAAAACCCATGTATTTTATGTGCCCATTTGTCCCGCTTATTACACCATTTAAATTACGTCCCTATCACAATTTATGGCGCCGATATTTTATTTAGAAATAAAGGTGCATTTTTTCAATTTGCGTCGATCACTATTTACAAGCTTATAATTTTAAAAAATGTAATAAGATACTCTCTTGACATGTATATTTAAAAAGTTCAGACCCTTAGGTAACTATTTATGTAGTTTTTTTTTTTTTTAATTGTAATTTTTTTTATTATTTTTTTTAATACAAAAATGTATTTGGGTAATTTTAGTTTGGGAGGTAAATAGCCAATTTTAGATGTAAAATAATGTATTTTTTATTCAATACAGGTATGTGGGTGCAGTTTACTATTTGGCCACAAGATGGCCACATTCAAAAAGTTCCTAGATGCGAACGATGTCGCATCTAGGAACTAAAATGAAGAGAAGTTGTTTCCTGGGGGCAGAAATACCACGCTCTCTGATGAGAAAGCGTCGGTATTTCTGCCGGGGACTTGGATCGGTGAATGGGAATTATATTCCCATTCACTGATCGGGGGGGCGCGCGCGGGCGCGCGCCCGATCGCGCGCACCACACGGCTGCAGCACCACTGCCTATCTGGACGGATATATGCGTCCAGATATGGCGAAGTGGTTAAGATCACAATCTCATAACTTTTACAATCAGCCCCTCCCTGCCTCCTCCAACTACTGTAGTGCAGCCATCACGCTTATGCAGGAATTATCGCAACCTCGACCTCTGCTCCCTAGCTGACTCTCTAAAACCCCTGGGCTCCCTTTCGTCCTACACTGACCCCGAGTCAGCATCCATCTACTACTCCACCACAGTCACCGCTGTCATGAACACAGCCGCCCCTCTCACCAACTTCCGCCCCATCAACAGACAGCCCTGGCTGACTGAACCCATCTAACAACTGAAAAGACAGTCCAGGGCAGCAGAACGGCAGTGGAGGAAAAGCTCCAATGCAGACGACTTCGTCCACTATAAAAACACGCTGCTCCAGCTCAGGGACGCTCTATCACTTGCAAAGCAGTCCTACTTCTCTACACTTATTTCTTCACAATCCCATAACCCTAAACAACTTTTTAACACCTTCAGCTCTCTTCTCCACCCTACTCACCCTCCTCTCCCTACAACCACAAGCTTGTCTGCAGAAGACTTTGCAGCGTATTTTGTGAGCAAAATTGAAACACTACAGAACAGCTTTCAAAAGCAACCCTCTTCACCGGTCCAATCACCTCTTCGGCCTGGTGCACACCAGAGGAGTTTTTCTGAGCGTTTTGAGTTTTTAAATCTGCTGCTAATGTTATCCTATGTGTCTGTGCACACTGGAGCAATGAGGTTTTGTAAAAAAAAAACCCCATAGCATTACATTGGGAAGAGCTTTTGAAACCTCTAGCGCCCAAACGCTAGAGGTTTCAAAAGCTCTTCCCAATGTAATGCTATGAGGTTTGTTTTTTTTACAAAACCTCATTGCTCCAGTGTGCATAGACACATAGGATAACATTAGCAGCAGATTTAAAAACTCAAAACGCTCAGAAAAACTCCTCTGGTGTGCACCAGGCTTTCCTCTCTGCCCCGCAGCTCCCCTACTATCAACTATCCCTCTCCACATAACCACTCACTCAAACCTCCTCCCTGCTAACAATCTTCTCAGCCTTAACTGAGCAGCGTCTTTCTTCACTAATCTCTAAAGCTCATCTTACTACATGCGCCTCTGACCCTATTCCCTCTCATCTTATCCCCCAGCTCTCCTGCCCCCTCATTCCCGCTTTAACAACACTGTTTAACCTCTCCATCTCAACTGGCATTTTCCCTTCTTCATTTAAACAAGCTATCATAACACCCCAAATAAAAAAAACCTCCTTAGACCCTACTGTCCTTTCTAATTACCGCCCAGTCTCTCTCCTTCCCTTTGCCTCCAAACTGCTGGAACGCCACATTTACTCAGAGTTGTCTAACTTTCTCTCTGCTAATTCCCTGTTGGACCCCTTCCAGTCTGGCTTCCGCCCTCAACACTCTACGGAAACCGTTGTCACTAAGGTTGCCAATGACCTCCTAGTTGCTAAAGCCAAAGGCAGATTTTCGGTACTAATACTCCTAGATCTGTCCTCTGCCTTCGACACTGTTGATCATACCCTATTTCTCCAGACCCTCTCAACACTGGGAATCAAGGGCCTAGCACACTCCTGGCTCAACTCTTACCTGTCTGGACGTTCTTTCATGGTCTCCTATGCCACTACCAACTCCTCTCCACGCCCACTGTCTGTGGAAGTACCACAAGGGTCCATCCTTGGACCCCTCCTCTTTTCCATTTACACCCATGGCCTGGGACAGATAAGCTCTTTTGGGTTTTAATATCACCTCTATGCTGATGACACCCACATTTATTGTTCTACCCCAGACCTCTCCTCACTACTGTCAAAAGTCCCCGAATGTTTATCCGCTGTATCTACATTTATGTCATCCCGCTTCCTTAAACTCAATATGAGCAAAACGGAGATTGTGATATTTCCACCTTCGGTCTCTGTTCCACCTCCCATTGTCACAATCTATGTAGATAACACCCCAATAGCATCAACCCCCAAAGCTCGTTGCCTAGGGGTAACTCTGGACTCTGAGCTCTCCTTTAGGCTTCTTTGCCACTAAGACGTTGCGTTAGATGCCACGTTAAGGTCGCATAACGTTCCCCTAACGCAACACATAGTGGGGTTGAAGCCGGTCGTTACATTGAGCCGCGTTAAGTGGCTCTTCATGTGTCCTGTGATGCGTGCTCTTGGACGCATGCGGCATCACGTGTTCCTGCCAGCCAATTGCCGCACAGAGCGGCGCTCCAGGAAGTAAACACTGCACGTCACACCGTGCAGTGAATATTAATTAGCCATGTGGCTGGCCGCTGAGGAGGAGGGGAGACCTCCTCCTCCAACATTAATGAGCATGTGCAAACAGTCTATTGCGGCTTAGCCGGGTATAACGCACAGCATGCAGCACTTTGTTTGAACGTGCTGCGTTACAATGTAACACAACGTGGGCACTGTGAACAGCACATTGATTTTTCATTGCTGTGCGGTGGGCTGCGTTACAGGCTGCACTAACGTGCGCCTGTAACGTCTAACTGTGAAAGCACTTCAGCACTTCATCTCAGCTCTAAAAGATAAGCAATAGTGTAATAACCTTTAAGAAAAACATTTATTTGTTTAAAGCTGATACAAATCCAGCAATCTGCATGGTATCTACTTCCTGCTTTCATAGAAGCAGACCTATTGTTAACATCACGTATTTACAAATGCTGGTCCCCCCATGCTGGAGGGAGGCATGTTAGGCCTTGGAAAGGGTCATTAATAGCAGACAGTGTTTAAATCTATCTAGTCTCAACACTGCTGTTTCATTTATGTTTTGTAAGTGCCTTCCAATTTTCTTTGATTAGGGAAAAACTTTAAAACAAGGCTTGTTCTTATGCAGTTTACTTTTACTTTTACAGAATAGTAGTTCTTGGTAATATCTTTTCAGATATGTGGTTTTTAGTTTTTTTGCCTTGTTTGCTCTGTCTTATTCTCATATGTTAATCCTCATTAGCCTAACGAATATGACAAGATGGTGCGAGAGCTTGGCTTTGAGATGAAGGCTCAGCCTTCTGACCGGATGAAATCTAAAGAGGAGATCGCAAGGGAGGAGCAGGAGAGGCTTCAGAAACTAGAGGTACAGTAGCCCCATATTCCCTCCGGGATCTTACCGCTGTTAGGCCCAGTTCACACTGGCATGAATGGAAAACTGACCCATGTAAAAACTGATCTGTGGCATGGATCAGTTTTTATAAGGCATCAGTGTTCCATCTGTGACATTCCGTTAGTGTGTGGTCACCGCGACACTTTCGTCAGTCTGGAAAAATTGCAGTAGACCCAAACTTGCGGTCTGTTTGAACGTGAATGAACTTATCAGTTAGAACGGATCAATGTGAATGGATCCATTAGTTAACATTGGATCTGTTTGCATTCATTTTCGTCCATTCCGTTACGATCCACTAAACCTTCCGTTTTTTTTGTTGTTTTTTTTTTGTTTAATTTAGGTCAATGGAAACCGGGCCGAATTGTTTTAATGTATTTGTATTTTATGTTTTTATCAAGGCTGATATTTCTGTCTTTCTGCCCTCTAGCTGCAGCTATTTGGTGATTTGTTTTCACACATTTTGAATAAAGTAACGTGATGAGGAAAAGTCAGTGCGTCTTAGGCCCCATTCACACTTGCAAAACGCCGGTGTTTTGCAGCAGTGATTTTCGGCGATTTCATGCGAAAAAAATCACTGAACACTGCGGCAATTTTGCCACAATCGCATTTAGCGCTTCTATAGCACTGAAACGCGATCGCTGGGAAATCACCTGAAAATGGTGCAGGCGAGACATTTGTGGTTTTTGGGCGATTTGCGGCGATTAGTGCAAATCGCCCAAGTATGACCGGGCCCATAGGGTTTCATTACGCTAGCGCTTTTAAATAGCGCTAGCGTTTTTGCCGAAATCGCTGCAAAACACTCTAGTGTGAATGGGGCCTTAAGGCTTTGAACACCCACTGATACTAACCAATACGCTGCAACTACTTGTCAGGCACTTCCTGTTCTGTGTTCTCCCCCCTCCCCCCCCCCCCCCCCCCCAAACTATGCAGCACTTAGCATGGTGATGGGAGAGCACAGGAGGGGAGGGGGACACAAGGTATAAGGGGGACATAATAATTGGGGGGAGAAGATCCCCAAGATGCCTCTGCACCATGGATGCAGCAGGTTTAGTATTTTGTTTCCCTGGTTTTTGTCCTCTAATCCTAGGTGTGTCTTATGGGCAGTAGGGTCTTATTGGCCGAAAGATACAATAAATACACTGGGTCACATGTTCACATAATCAGTTTTATGTTTTTACGTAAGAGGTCTATAGCAATGTAACTATGATGGCTGTGACTGCACAAGTGATGAACATGAATGGCATTTTTAGTTTTGACTGGATGTTTTTGAATTGCAGGCGGAGAGACTGCGGCGGATGCGAGGAGAGGATGACATCAAGTCTAAGAAGCCGAAACATATCTCTGCTGATGATTTAATGGATGGATTCATTCTGGATAAAGATGATCGCCTCATGCTTTCTTATAAGGTAAGCTGTATGTAAATTATGAAAATTAACTGGTAATTACATGTTTGTTATTTTTCTAATATAATAATATATTTTTAGTTTCTGCATTGCCGTTCAGCTATCAGCGTTTATTTGATTGTGGAGGAATTCGAGTGCCCACCTTTTCTTGATATTTATTATTTCTTTTGGATTGTAATGTGCTCTTAACCCTTTAGCAGCCAAATAAAGTCAAACTTTATTTGGCTGCTGAGCTGGATTTTACCTGCCGCTGGGGAAGAGTGACAGCAGGGAGCTCTCGTACACACCTGTCCAGATGGCTGGATTGGCTTCTTCTTCCTCCACTGCAGCGGCGACGTACCGTACTCCCGACATGCCTTCTCGGTTCCGATCAAATGATATGACCTGATCGGGATCCAGGCGATCATGTCAGTGTTAAGCACCACCCGGTGGTGCAAGAGGGGTAATGGAAGAGTCTCTTCCATCTATCATCACACCTCTTAAACCACAGGGTGGCGCTGTAATGCTAATTTCCTGGATCCCGATCACGTCATACCATGTGATCAGGACCCAGAAGACCTGCCGGAAGTTCAGAGCTGCCAGAGGAGGAAGAGAAGAAGCTGGCCCGAACAGTCAAGTATAACTGCATACTGTCACACACTCGTTTGGATGCACTAGGCAGCCAAGCGAGATATGCCAACAGAGGCTTGCAATGCCCAAGCAGCTCTCAAACAAAACCTTTCATTTGAAGCTGCTAATGGGTTAGAGAAGCACTGTAGAGTCAGTAAATTATTCAGGATATCCATTTTTATGGTATTTTTTTCAGCAGAAATACTTCCTAGTGCTGTATATTGATTGTAGCCTGCCCTCTTAGTGATGTAAACCCCTCTCCCCCTCCCCCCCCCCCCCCCCCCCCCCCAAAGCATTCTAGAAGATCTGGTGCATTCTGCACTGGCTTTGGCGCTTTTGGTAACCAAACATTCCACAGAGATCACCTGACAGGACTAAATATGTCGCCACCTTTAACACATTTCACAATGTAAGTCAGGATGAGGATTTTTTGCAATCGGCAAACACTGACTACATTTATAAATATTGTAAAATATAAGCAATTTTAATAATGAAGTTAAATTCCTTTTTAAGTATTTCTGCAACATACTGACACCTGTCTGGGTGGGTAGAGGGTTTAAGGAAAGACCTCAAAACCTTTTATTCTGCTTTACAGGATGGGAAGATGAATCTACCAGAGTCAGAGGACAATGCTGAGGAGAAACCAGGAGATGCGAATGAGGTGGAAGAAGCAGAAGAGTCTGCGGAGGAGGATGACGGCAGTGAGGATGGAGATGAGGATGAAGAAGATGGGAGTGATGAGGAAGATGCTGAGGAAAGTGATGCGTCAGATCATTTCTCTGACCTGGAATCTAATGCAGGCAGCGATGAGGAGGATGGTGAGGTGAAAATTAAAGCAAAGAGTAAAAAAGAGAAGAGCAAAGGAAAGGAAACCAAGGAGGCCAGCTCTGAACTTCCATACACGTTTGATGGTGAGTTGCCAACAGATGATGGAGTTACACTTTGACAAAATACTTAGCTTTCAGTATAGTTCTGAAACTAATGACCTTGGAAACGATTAAAGCTCTATAAGGTCCGAATCAGCTGATTTCAGCGCACGGCTCTGAGAGCCAAGCGCCGAAACTGGGCGCAGTCAAAGCAGCAATGCTATGATCCGCACCCAGTGTAGCGGTAATTCGGGGCTCTAGCGGGAATAGTATTTAATGCTGCCTCGGAGTTTAGCGGCAGCAGGGAGAGCCGTCATTCGGCTCTCCCCGCACCGAACTGAGCGGCGCCGATATGACCTGCACCCCTATAAGGTCTGTGTTCCTGTTCGGGAGCTCTACACTTTCTGTTGGTGTAGTTGTTGGAAACAAGATGACAAGTGGGGAAAAGTCCTAACAGTGCAGCACGGCAGCTAACACTGAGAGAGCACCGCCCAGGATAAACGCACACATTCCTATGGTATCGCGGGTTTCCATAGCAATGCGTTAACGCATTACTACTGGTAACATTGCAGTGTGCAGGCAGCATACGGCAATGTTTCTGATGCATAGTGAATCAGGGCACATGTCGGATGTGCGGCGCACATTTTTTTTTTTAATTTGCCCCTCCCCTCCCATCTGAACAGACTACAAAATACGCTTTCAATGGAAATTATTCCTTGAAATTGCATTGCATTAAAGTGAGTGATGTGTCAATAAAAAAAGAAATAAGAGTGAAGGCTGGGCCCTTTAGAGTCTTCCGTTCCTCCTAGGGTTCCAGCACTGGATCCCCCGTTAGAAGTCTCCAAACGATGGGCAATCTTCTGGAGCCTGAGTGTTTCCAAACACGGGCTGCTCCTTACGTGTGAGTGCATGAGAATGTGTGCATGCGCAGTACAGAGCAGCCCATCTTCAGGAACACTCGGACTTCAGAAGATTGCCGACACCCTCCCTCAGTGGCAGAAGTTAGCAGTCTCTGACCCATTGGTCGAAGACTGCTAATGGGGGATCCAGCGATGGAACGATGGCGTCGTAGGAGAAATGGGAAGGCGCTATAGGACCCAGAGCCTTCCTCTCCTTAGGTGAGTATCTGGGGTTTTTTTAATGACACTTAAGACTCCCTTTAAGTACAAATGAGAATATTCGCAATGCAAATTTGCACTCTGTGGAAATGGGCACCAAATGTAAGGATCTAAAGCACCATTTGAATTAATTAAAAAATATTAAGTCATATCTGTGACTTCTCACCAGGAAATGTAATTGTGTGCGATATTATTATTTTTTTTTTCTTGCCCAGTCTGATTGCTCTGTATGTTTGACCCTCAGTTCCAGATTCCTATGAGCGTTTCCAGTCTCTTCTGAATGGGAAGCCTGCAGAGCAGCAGCTGGTTGTCATGGAGAGGATACAGAAGTGCAACCACCCGAGCCTGGCTGAGGGGAATAAAGCTAAGCTGCAGGTGAGACGCCAACCATCAAGCAGCTGTAGTGAACTGCAATGCTTCAGGGTTTTTTTTTGTTTTGTTTTTTTAATTTGCACTTTCTTTCTTTCACCACTTTCTGGCCCACCAGCTCTGGCTGCTTTAAAGGACAACTGAAGTGATGGGTATATGGAGGCTGCCATATCTATTTCCTTTTAGGCTGCTTTCACAGTGGGACGTTACAGGCGCACGTTAGAGCAGCCTGTAACGCACCCCACCGCACAGTAATGAAAAATCAATGGGCTGTTCACAGTGCCCACGTTGCGTTACAATGTAACGCTAGACGTCAAGAGATAGTACTGCATGCAGTACGTTATACGTGGATAAGCCGCGTTAGACTGCTTGCACATGCTCAGTAATGTTGGGGAGGTGGGGAGAGCGGCCAGGCACATGGCTAATATTCATTGCACTCAGTGATGTGCAGTGTTTACTTCCTGGAGCGGCCACTCTGTGCGGCGATTGGCTGGCGGGACCACGTGATGCCGCAGGCGTCCAAGAGTACGCATCACGGACGCCAGAGTGAGCTGCACAATGCGGCTCGCTCTGACGTCCACATCCAACACCACCAGGCATTGCGTTAGGGGCACGTTATGCAACCATAACGTCCTCTAAAACGCAACGTCCTGGTGGTAAAGTAGCCTAAAACAATACCAGTTGCCTGGCAGCCCTGCTGATCCATTTGACTGCTGTAGTGTCTGAATAACACCCGAAACCAGCATGGAGCTAATCTCAACAGATCTGACAGTGTCAGAAACACCTGATCTGCTGCATGCTTGTTCAGGGTCTATGGCTAAAAGTATTAGAGGCAGAAGTTCAGCAGGGCTGCCAGGCAACTGGTATTGCTTAAAAGGAAATAAATATGGCAGCCTCCATATCCCTCTCTCTTCACTTGTCCTTTAACCTCCCTGGCGTTTTGATTATTTCCAGATTCAGTGTCTAAAAGCCGTGCATTTTTTTTTTTCTTTTACAAGCTTTTAGACCATAAAAACAAGTAAAAAAACATACTACATGGAGATCTGCAGCAGTTCCTGCATGTAACTCTCAAGCAAGGGATTACTACTCTGAGCTGCAGCTTTCCGTCCTGAGCCTGACTCGGGATTACCGCTTAGGATGTTAAGACTGTCCATGCCCTTTTAAGAGCTATGATTGGCTCATAGCAATCACGGGGTCAGAAGCCAATGAAATAGTTTCCTGCCTGGTACATGAAAGCTCTGCTGTCAATATGAGAGCCAGCAGGTGGAGCAGCGCAGGAACAGCTAGAGGAGCAGCGGAGTAGATAAAATCTACGCTCTGGAAGGAATAACGGGGAGGGATTTCAATCAAGGTCTGGAAGAGGTTAAAGGGAAGCTGAAGTGAGCGGTATATGGAGGCTGCCAAATTAATTTTCTTTTATACCTGCAGATAGCCTGGCATCCTGCTGATCATTTTGGCTGCAGTGGTGTCTGAATCACACATCTGAAACAAGCATGTGGCTAATCCAGTCAGATTGTTGTCAAACATCTGATCTGCTGCATGCTTGTTCAGGGGATAAAAAGACAGCAATGGCTCCTTGAAACCGGAAAAAAGGGCGCTGCAGGTACCATTATGAAAGCCTCGATTAGCACACACCAAGGCTTCCTGCTATGTAAATTGCAGCTATATAAAGCTGCGGTTTGCATACTGGGAAGTCTCAGTGCTATTGTTTCCGCACATTGCTGCAAATCGCGACTTTGTGTGTGGGGGGGGGGAGGGAGTGGTAAGGTTTGGGTAACACACCAAGGGGGGTTGCTTAAAGGACAACTGAGGTGACCTGTAACATGATTAGATAAACATGCATATGTGCAGTGCCAAGCACACAGATAACTATGCTGTGTTCCTTTTTTTTCTTTCTCTGCCTGAAAGAGTTAAAAATCGGGTATGTAAGTGACGGTTACTGTCCGGGTCGGACTGGGTCAGACTATAGCATAACCCTCACTATTAAGTAATTACAGCCATAAAACACTTTCCTGTCCATAAATGGCTTCTAAGAGCAGGAAAGAGATAAAAAGGTCAATAATTCATAGATTTGAGCTCTGGCATACTTCAATGAATGTGTCATTGAGCAGAAACAACGAAACAATAAAAACTTACAAACTGGATTTAAATAGAAAGTTAACCTGTGGGATATCTTAAAAAGTCATTTTTAGGAGGAGGAAAAATACGATTGTTTTTTTTCAGCAGTTTATTTTCACCTCGGATGTCCTTTAAACGTTAGGCGCCACAGGGGGTGGGGTGGGGGGATAGAGGGAGGGTTCTGTGTGAGACTAGGGTTAGGTTGAGTCATAGCAAATTATTACTATCGGAATGAAGTAGTAAAATATCTGTAATTTTACCGATGTTCTGCTTGGGGCAATCCCCTGCACCTTTTTTTCCTGCTGCCTTTATTAGATGAATGCATGGCTCCAACAGGATTATTCTGTTTTTTATTTGACTTGTTTTTGTTTATTGTTTAATATTTTTGAAGAAATTGTTTGGTTTCCTCTTGGACTACATGACTGACCTGGCTGAGCAGGAGACTCCAGATCTGAAAACTGTTGACAAACTGACTGTGTGAGTAAAACACTAACACTATTCATATTTGTTTGTGTTTCAGTGCATTTATTGGTGGCAATAAGACTTTTTTTTTTTTATAAACTACTAGGCATAACCTCGCCCGTTTAGAGCGGGCTCTAGGGCTCAGCCGCAACCCCCTCACCACCACCTTGCCTATGCCGAGCTCCCTGACGCTCACGCCTGGCCGCACTCCTCCTGCACCTGTCCTCCTGCTTTCCAACGTCCACATGCCACACATGTGCAGTGGCACAAACGCACGGACACCGGGACAGGAGAGGACGCAGGGATTTTATTATAGAGGATAAGCGCTGCAGCAATACAGTATTGTATCAACTTAGCCTTCACTTAACTTGGGATTTAAATCCCCATTTTTCACAAGCAGGAAATTTGGGCCTTAGTCCGCTGGAAATGTGGACGTTGCCGGGAATGTGGGCACGGCTGGAAATGTGGGTGCCACCATAGCCTGCAATGTTTTTTTGTGGTTTTAGCAGCACTCTGTGGACAGTTTGGGCACCGCATATAAGTTTTCGGAAAGGAGTGCAGATAGAGGCAGAAACAGCAATGATTAACAGTGCAGATAGCGGTGAAGGGATAGATGCCGGAGGAGTTAAGTGATTGGGCTCATGAGGTTTGGATATTATGTAGCTGAAATCCATATAGCCACTAACAGTGTTAGCTGTGTGTAGGGGGAGGGGGATAGTTGGTGTTGGGTGTAGTAGCTGGGGAAGGTTAGAGTTAGGTGTAGAGGGGTAGGGGTAGTTTGAGAATTAGGTTACAGTGGGGGATAGTAGAATATTTGTATAATTTCCAATATTCTACTACCGGTAGCGGCTCTGCCACCCACTTAACCAGATGTTTGTGGGTTGTTGTTTTTTTTTTTCAATGTATGCCTTGTTTCTCCTCTTCAGTGAGAGGCCTATCCTGGCCCCAGCCAGGATAGGTGGGCAGGATGGGTGGTGGATTTAATCCTTTGGAGAAGTAAAGCTGACCATAAACTATTAAGCTACCATTCAGTTTTTTTCAATTGGTATTTCAATCTATATAATGATTAATTATCTTACAACCAACTAAAGACCAACATTGGTAATCAGTCTGCAGATCGATTTCAGCCCTTAATATCGACCATAATACAGATCGCAAATGTTTAAAACCATTTCATTGTATGATCAGGTAGATATTTTGTGTGGTGAGAAAATTTGAAAATAAGCTATGAAATGAATTTGAATGGCAGTGTGTGTGTATTCCATGGGTTTAGTTAAGAAAAACAATCTATTAGTGTTACAGTGTTACAGTATATGACTGATTTTATTAAAGTTAACATGTCATGGCTCAGTGACTGTGTTTATGATGAAGCTTAAGTACACATGCCCACTTACATTCCTGTATGGATGAACAACTTTGTAAGAGTGCTCTCAGCCTCTCCACACATCAGTGAGGGGACAGTTACTGATAGCTCAGTGGTTTTTCATATGACACCTGTGTGTGTGTGTGTGTGTGTGTGTGTGTGTGTGTGTGCGCTGACAGAGCTCAGCATTAAAGTTTTTTGTTGTTTTTTTTTTTCCCCGGTTTATCGATCTATTGTGGTCTCGGTCCAATTAGTCCTTCTCCTCGGGGGGGTTTCTCAGGGTTTTATTTGATTTCAAAAGCATTTCCTGAATGGCAATTGCTAAAGTCTAGCTGCCAAAATAGTGTGCGAGTAAGTAGGGAGGCTGGCTGGTATCTTACTGTTTTGGCAGATGAACTGCCATTCAGGGAATGCTTTTGAAAACAAAGAAAACCCAGAGAATCCCCCATGAGGAGATAGACTAGTCCAAAACCTGTCAATTCTGTCAGATTTTAACGGCTTTTTTTTTTTTTTTTTTTTTTGCTTTAGTGGTTCTTTATATCTGTTTGTGGTTGTGGTTTGCAATGGCTGTAAACACAGTCCCTGTGTTCTCTCCTAGTCCTCTGTACAACCTGTGTCAGATGTTCCCAGAAGCAGCAGCAGAGTGTGTGAGGGACATCCTGCGGGATATTGCTCGCACCCTGGATGAAGCCATAGAGTCCAAAGGCCGAGCTGCATTCCCTGCATTACATGTGGTACGTATCACTCCTACATCCCTCGTATAGGTAATGTTTCCGTGTGTGTGATGACTCTTGTTCACACCAACACTATAACGATCTGTCATTGTATTGTCTGAAAACTTTTGCTTTATTCAGGTGATTTTGGTGCAGTTATGCAGAAACTCCTTTGTGGTGTAAAATATATACAGCAAAGAAATGAACAGCGCTACTTAAAAACAGATGAGTGCTTACCTGCAAAAAAGTGCACACCCCACTCATGGGATTCAAATACACAATGAGCACACACATGACCTGTCTACCACTTGGAGGATGTTAGTTTCACTAACAATTTGCAATTGTTAGGTACTTGTCCCTCCCACTGTCGTAGAAGTCTTTCCTCCATGGGAGGGGACCTAACACTAACTAAACCTACCTGTGCATATGCATAGCCTGGGCGCGCTACCAGTAAAATTAAGAATTGCGCAGAAAAAGTGGGATCAGCGCATCACCAGGCCGCCCCTGAATGGCCTCAGCTCAGAGATGCGCTGAGCCCCCCCAGGAACTACGAACGCACCTTGAACCAAACAGAGGCTCTGCATATACACCAAAGAAACACTAACAAGTGGGAGCAGCTGACCAGAATTAAATCAAACACAGCAAAGAAATGAACAGCGCTACTTAAAAACAGATGAGTGCTTACCTGCAAAAAAGTGCACACCCCACTCATGGGATTCAAATACACAATGAGCACACACATGACCTGTCTACCACTTGGAGGATGTTAGTTTCACTAACAATTTGCAATTGTTAGGTACTTGTCCCTCCCACTGTCGTAGAAGTCTTTCCTCCATGGGAGGTGCGTTCGTAGTTCCTGGGGGGGCTCAGCGCATCTCTGAGCTGAGGCCATTCAGGGGCGGCCTGGTGATGCGCTGATCCCACTTTTTCTGCGCAATTCTTAATTTTACTGGTAGCGCGCCCAGGCTATGCATATGCACAGGTAGGTTTAGTTAGTGTTAGGTCCCCTCCCATGGAGGAAAGACTTCTACGACAGTGGGAGGGACAAGTACCTAACAATTGCAAATTGTTAGTGAAACTAACATCCTCCAAGTGGTAGACAGGTCATGTGTGTGCTCATTGTGTATTTGAATCCCATGAGTGGGGTGTGCACTTTTTTGCAGGTAAGCACTCATCTGTTTTTAAGTAGCGCTGTTCATTTCTTTGCTGTGTTTGATTTAATTCTGGTCAGCTGCTCCCACTTGTTAGTGTTTCTTTGGTGTATATGCAGAGCCTCTGTTTGGTTCAAGGTGCGTTCGTAGTTCCTGGGGGGGCTCAGCGCATCTCTGAGCTGAGGCCATTCAGGGGCGGCCTGGTGATGCGCTGATCCCACTTTTTCTGCGCAATTCTTAATTTTACTGGTAGCGCGCCCAGGCTATGCATATGCACAGGTAGGTTTAGTTAGTGTTAGGTCCCCTCCCATGGAGGAAAGACTTCTACGACAGTGGGAGGGACAAGTACCTAACAATTGCAAATTGTTAGTGAAACTAACATCCTCCAAGTGGTAGACAGGTCATGTGTGTGCTCATTGTGTATTTGAATCCCATGAGTGGGGTGTGCACTTTTTTGCAGGTAAGCACTCATCTGTTTTTAAGTAGCGCTGTTCATTTCTTTGCTGTGTTTGATTTAATTCTGGTCAGCTGCTCCCACTTGTTAGTGTTTCTTTGGTGTATATGCAGAGCCTCTGTTTGGTTCAAGGTGCGTTCGTAGTTCCTGGGGGGGCTCAGCGCATCTCTGAGCTGAGGCCATTCAGGGGCGGCCTGGTGATGCGCTGATCCCACTTTTTCGGTGTAAAATATATAGTAAGTTCAGTGTTTATACTATTGGGTTGGAAGATTATTCCTGTATTCCTATTATGCTGCAGATTTGTGGAAAATCGCCTACCATGCCGTGAAAAGTGCAGTGACCATGTACATGTGATCAGGTAGAGGCGCTAACCATTGTGGGACAGATGTCTTCTTGTATAGACTAGTGGCTGGGTAGTGTACTGGTTAAGAGCTCTGCCTCTGACACAAGAGACCAAGGTTCATATCTCGGCTCTTCCGGTTCAGTAAGGCAGCACCTAATTCGTGAGGAGACCTTTTTCAAGACTCCTTAACACTGCTACTGCCTATATAGTGCTTCCTAGTGGCTGCAGCTCTGGTGCTTTGAGTCCGCCAGGAGAGCGCAATATAAATGTTCTGTGTCTTGTCTAGAGATGGATAATGAGTAGCCAATTAATCTGACTTGCATGCAAATTTAATGCACATTGCTTGCAGCTTGAACTTGAAATTCACTTCCTGCTGATTTTGATTGGCAGAATTCCAACTTGCATACAGTTTGCATTAAATTTGCATGCCAGCCTTAATTAGCATTTTCCACCTGTGTTGAGCATGCATTAGTATTAGATGGCAGGATATGTAGGTCTATGGGAGCTCTGGATCAGCAGAGGTAGAACCAGCTGATCGATTCAGAGCTTTGTCTCTGACAGCTGTTGGGGGGGGGGGGGGGACCCCAGTGTTCTCCCCAGTGTTCTCCCCAGTGTTCTCCCCAGAATATTTTTCCAGCTGGGTGGCATAAAAAAGTATCCGGGTGGGGAGGGTCACACTGGGTTCAAGAGGGGGGGGAGATAAGCTAGGTACTACTGGATGTGTGGGGGACAGCCCAGGATAAAAACATAGACACACACACACACACACACACACACACACACACACACTCACACTCACACTCACACTCACACTCACACTCACACTCACACACACGTACTGTACACTCACACTCACACACACGTACTGTACACACACACTCACACACACTACACACACACGTACTGTACACACTCACACACACTACACACACACGTACTGTACACACACACTCACACACACTACACACACACGTACTGTACACACACACTCACACACACACACACACACACACACGTACTGTACACACACACTCACACACACACACACACACACACACGTACTGTACACACACACACACACACACACACACACACACACACACACACACACACACACACACACACACACACACACACACGTACTGTACACACACACACACTACACAGACAGACAGACACACACACACACAGTACACACACACACACTGTATACGCACACGTACTGTACACACACACACTACACACACACACACACACACACACACACACACACACACACACACACACACACACACACACACACACACTACGCACGCACACACACACTACGCACGCACACACACACTACGCACGCACACACACACTACGCACGCACACACACACACACACACACTGCGCACACACACACTGCGCACACACACACACTCTGTACACACACACACACACACACACACACACACACACACACACACACACACACACACACACACTGCGCACACACACACACACTCTGTACACACACACACACTCACACACACTCACACTCACACACACGTACTGTACACACACACTCACACACACTACACACACACGTACTGTACACACACACTCACACACACTACACACACACGTACTGTACACACACACTCACACACACACTACACACACACGTACTGTACACACACACTCACACACACACGTACTGTACACACACTCACACACACACACACACGTACTGTACACACACACACACACACACACACACACACACACGTACTGTACACACACACACACTACACAGACAGACAGACACACACACACAGTACACACACACACTGTATACGCACACGTACTGTACACACACACTACACACACACACACACACACACTACGCACGCACACACACACACACACACACACACTGCGCACACACACACACACTGCGCCACACACACACTGCGCACACACACTCACTCTGTACACACACACACACACACACTCTGTACACACACACACACACACACTGCGCACACACACACACTCTGTACACTCTCCTCTCTCTCTCTCTCTCTCTCTCTCTCTCTCTCTCTCTCTCTCTCTCTCTCTCTCTCTCCTCTCTCATCTCTCTCTCTCTCTCTCTCACTCTCTCTCTCTCTCTCTCTCTCTCTCTCTCTCTCTCTCTCTCTCTCTCTCTCTCTCTCTCTCTCTCTCTCTCTCTCTCTCTCTCTCTCTCTCTCTCTCTCTCTCTCTCTCTCTCTCTCTCTCTCTCTCACTTTTAAGGGGGCCAATCATCTGGCATGAAGGTACTCTGCTATGATTATTAGAAAGGGGAGGCTGCTGGGTCATCTGCTCTGTAGTTTATAATGTAATAACTGCAAGCATTTTCCAAGTTTAGCTAAGATTGCACCTAAACTGCTTTTTTATTTTGTAGAAAGAAGGTCAGTAATGTGACTTTTTTATAATCTCAGCAGAAATCTGCTGCAACGTTACAGCTCTCCTCTCCACGTCTCACTAGTTAGTCATTAGGGAGGTCAGTACTGTGCAAGAGTGTGAAGCTAATCTAGTGCTGTCTGAATATAAAAGGCATTTAGCACAGCAACGGCTGCGAGACAGCCCCCCTCACCCGTAATGACAGGAGACTTGCCGGTCGGAATGAATAGAGACAGGCGTCCCACAGTACAACTTTATCTTTCCTGCTTAACTTCACAGGACCTTTCCCGCCCGCCCCTCTACTACTCTACACTACAAAAGGGAGCTCGGGAAGAGGGCGGAGAGAGCGTCCCTGAATAACAGCGAGCTGGCTACACAGCCGCTGCTGCTGTAATGATTTAAGAGGAGGAAGTAACTCTGCTACAGACCAGGGCAAACGACAGCCGGGCGGGAGGGCAGGGTCAGGTGGGCGCTACGCCCATCTGAAAGGCTCTGGGGAGAATACTGGACCCCACAGAGAAGCTAGTCAGCCCTAATCCAGTTGTGGTCGCTACCGCTGCAGAAGTGTGGCTTCCCCAGCTTGGCAGGGTAGGGCTGGAGGCAGGGAGTTCCCATACATACCTGTCCATGTGACGGCTGGATCGCTTCTTCTTCCTGGATCCTGATCATGTTCTGTCACGTGATCAGGACCCAGAAGACCTGCTGAGAGTTTAGAGCCGCCGGTGCAGGAAGAGAAGAAGCCGCCCGGAGCAGGTAAATATGGATTCTTACTCCCACGCACTCGTTTGGCTGCACTAGGCACAA
Source organism: Hyperolius riggenbachi (assembly GCF_040937935.1). Taxonomy (NCBI): domain Eukaryota; kingdom Metazoa; phylum Chordata; class Amphibia; order Anura; family Hyperoliidae; genus Hyperolius; species Hyperolius riggenbachi. Next base: position 89,299,633 of record NC_090646.1, read on the forward strand.
GATATCCCGTCAGAGGTTTACATTGCACAAGCAGCTTCACAGCTTTGAAGCTGCTACAAGGTTGAGCAGGTGGCCTCCTTCTGTACACCTTTATTGCAACCAGACAAGTTCTGTCTCTTTGTCAAAGCTACATGGGAAATATAAAAACTTTTGGAATTAGTTCATTATAATTATCAACTGTATCTAAGCCAGTTTTTATCCATCACTTACAGGATGATTGAAGTAGGATATTTCTTCATTCTTTATTTAGATCTACTTCAAAGAGTTAATATTCAGCCATGGAACTGACCTAAAATACTTTCCTGGCAGAGAACTGGGCTTCTGATGGGGAATTGATAAAAAAGGTCATTATAGTTCATATATTTTAGCACTCTGAGACACGGGACAGACTGTTGCATTAAGCTGAGCTAAAACAATAAATGTTCAGTACTTTTTTTAACTAACCTAAAACTATGGGATATCCAAAAGTCATTTTTAGAAGTAGTATGATCGAGACAATTGTTTATCACATCAGTTTCATTTCATTTAGGTTTCTCTTTAAAGAGTACCTGACGTTATGTGTGCTGTTACATGAGATAAACATAAACAAATATAGTACCATATAGCCCTGCTGAAAAAATATCTGAAGTGCTTTTCTGTTTTCCAGTACAGCAAGAGGTTAAAAACTTGAGTTATCTATGCAAAAAATACTTGTCAACAGCTTGTTGAATTCAGTATGACTTCCTGAAAAGTAAATGGAAGCTAACAGGCTGATATCTGTCAGGGAGATAAGGTTTGACTGTTCAAATGGTCATTACTTACGTAACTCTTTCAGCTTAAAAGGATGAGTATGGATTCTGTACTGCAGCTGTGAAAGTCTGAGGCAATCTTAAAAATGAAGCTATGAAAATAAAAATGACTGTACTGTTTTTCTATACTGCTAATGTTCAATTTGTCATCTGTACTGCACATACAATTCATTAGCTTATAAGTGTATTGTACATTATGTTCACTTTAATGTACCCTCAATGGTAAGTGATTCAAGGAGGTTAATATAAAACATTACAGTATTTTATTTTTTTTATTCTGAGTGTAATGAAAACATTTTGGTTTTTTTTTAAAGAGACTCTGTAACAAAATGTTCAGCCTTATTTCTTCTATCCTATAAGTTGCTATACCTGTTCTAATGTGATCTGTCTTACTGCAGCCTTTCCTAGTTGCACAGTGGCTGTATTATCTCTGTTATATAATATCCTCTTCTTTCCTTTGTCAGCTTTGTCAGCTCAGGCAGGAATGTGCTGCTCTGCTGTGATAGGTAGAAGTTATACACACCCTCTCCACGCCCCCTCCAGGCTCTGTATGAGTCACAGACTGAGCTTCTCTCAGCCTATCACATGCTGGTTAGCAGCCATGTTTTTTGTTTGTAAACACTGCCTAAAACTGGCAATTACAAGCCAGGATTGCAGCAGGGAGCAGCAGAAACAGCACAGAGGGGCCCAGGAGAACATAATGAATAGAATGGTATGCTTTGTATAGTAAGAATATTAGAGTACAGATTCTCTTTAACCAGCTGAGCGGTCTGGACGAGCTCAGCTCGTCCAACACCGCCAGAGGCTGCAGCTCAGGCCCTGCTGGGCCGATTTGCACCAAATAAAAAGCAGCACACGCAGCCGGCACTTTGCCAGCCGCGTGTGCTGCCTGATCGCCGCTGCAGCGCGGCGATCCGCCGCGTGCAGCGGCGAAAGAGGGTCCCCCCAGCCGCCCGAGCCCAGCGTAGCCGGAACAAACAGTTCCGGCCAGCGCTAAGGGCTGGATCGGAGGCGGCTGACGTCAAGACGTCGGCTGACGTCAATGACGTCACTCCGCTCGTCGCCATGGCGACGAGGGAAGCGAAACACGGAGGGCCGCTCATTGCGGCCTTCCGTGTTATCTCTTGCCGCCGGAGGCGATCGGAAGATCGCCTCCGGAGCGCCCTCTAGTGGGCTTTCATGCAGCCAACTTTCAGTTGGCTGCATGAAATAGTTTTTTTTTTATCTAAAAAAAACCCTCCCGCAGCCACCCTGGCGATTTAATCAGAACGCCAGGGTGGTTAAGTAAATTATTTGATTAAATTGCTTCTTGTGTATTGCAGTTTCAGTGATTTTTTTTTTTCCCCTTCCTTTTTTAGCTGCTTTATTTCAAGATCACAGCAGTTCTATTCCCCACATCTGATTTCTGGCATCCGGTGGTCACTCCGGCTGTGACGGTGATGAGCCAGCTACTGACAAAGGTACGAGGGAATGGTCTATGTTTTCCATTTCATTTTTTTCCAAAATTGTTTGTCTGTCTGTCATGTACAGGTGATATCTGAGTCTTCCATGTCTCTCATGAAACCAACTTCCTCTATCCTTTCACCTGCAGATGGCGCCACACTGTTCTTTCAGTGTCTGGCTGCCAATATTCATTCGGCAATAATAGTCGTATGTCTATGTATGTATCGTGTAGTGCATGTATCGTAGGCTAGGGCCAATTTAGGGGAAAGACAATTAACTTATCTATGTTTTTGGGATGTGGGAGGAAACTGGAGTGTCCGGAGGAAACCTACTCAGACACAGGAAGAACATACAAACTCCATGCATATAGTGCCCTGGCTGGAATATGAACCTGGGACCCAGAACTGCAAGGCAAGCTAACCACCATGCCACCGTGCAAGCCCACAACCAGTGATCTTTTAAATCTCAGTCTTGCATTCATAATGCAATAGGAAGTGCCTTTATGTATTATTTTAGTAGTGAACTTTTTATTAGTTGGAATAATAGATTACCAGAATTAAATAGTTCCTGAGCAGTGCCAAAATATACAATGTAATACCCTTGTCATAGCCTGACATCTCCAGTATAGGTGCTTATACCTGGGAAGATTTTGTTAACAGTAAAACTAGATCGTCCTCTGTGCTCTAAAAGAATAGCCACAGCATGATGACCTTTTATAGGAAAAAAAAAATTCCATTACAATTTATGGAAATCCTAAAAACAATAGAATTTTTAACTTTTGCATTGAGCGCTGAAAGTGTCAAGCCCTTAGTATTTACCGTATTTTTCGTACTATAAGACGCACCTAGGATTAGAGGGCAAAAATCAGGGGAAAAAAAATACTACTAAATCTACTTGCATCCATAGTGCAGAAGTGACTTATGGACCCCCTTCCCATGTCTCTGAGTAACTCTGCCCAGCTACACTAACCATAGCTGCCCTCACCAAATACACACTACACTACACTTCACTAACCCTGAATCCTCCCCCCTTCAGCTACACTACACTACACTTCACTAACCCTGATGCCTCCCCCCTTCAGCTACACTACACTACACAAACCCCCGCTTCTTCCCTTCCCCACCCCCCACCAGCTACATTAACTAACCAGTACAAGAATATTGCAGATCTCACCAGTCTTTGTGACAGCAGCTTCTTCCAAAAGTAGCTGGGTCCAGTGTGGGTATCCAGGCTGTAAATGCTAAGGAGGTCCGCAGTGGGCTCAAGCAGCCGGAATAGCAGCAGCCATGGTAATGACTGGCAATGCTTGTGGCTGGCTGTGACGTTTTTCTGTCCCTGCATCACGGCAATCTTAAGTTTCCTAGGGGTATAGCAGGAGCCACTGTGATCACCGGCGTGACTGATGTTTTTCTGTCCCTTCATCAGCGCGATCCACAGTTTGCTAGCTGCATAGCAGGAGCCGCTGTGATGACGGGCATGGCTTTGCTGGCTTTCTTTCCCTCCATCCGTGATCCAAAGTTTCCTAGTTGCCGCCGTGACTTTGTCCCTTCATCAGCAGCACGATTCTGGCAGGGAAATACCATAGATCTTTAGCCACTATAACAGCAATGTCCTCAGAGGCTTCTGTACTGATTTTACTGGCGCCCTCTCATGACCTGCCACGCACGTGCGCCGGGTACATGGAGTAACACCCAATACACAAAGTCTGAAGTACGGAAGCCTCTGAGGACATTGCCGTTACAGCGGCTGAAGATCTACGGTATTTCCCTGCCAGAATCGTGCTGCTGATGAAGGGACAAAGTCATGGCGATCATCCCAGCGCAACTAGGAAACTTTGGATCGCGCTAAAGCGGGGCAGATGGAGGGAAAGAAAGCCAGCGAAGCCATGCCGGTCATCACAGCGGCTCCTGCTATGCAGCTAGCAAACTTTGGATCGCGCTGATGAAGGGACAGAAAAACATCAGTCATGCCGGTGATCACAGCGGCTCCTGCTATGCACCTAGGAAACTTAAGATTGCCCTGATGCAGGGACAGAAAAACATCACAGCCAGCCACAAGCATTGCTAGTCATTACTATGGCTGCTGCTATGCCGCTCAGAGACGCCACCGTGGACCTCATTAGGATTAATTACAGCTCAAAAAAGACAAGCGGCAGAATAGGTAAAACTGCTACATTCGGACTATAAGACGCAGTAACTTTTTCTCCCTACTTTTGGGGAAGGAAAAGTGCGTCTTTTAGTCCGAAAAATACGGTACTGTATGGGGAGAGCTGCTTAGGTCATTTGCAGTCTATTCACAATTGCTGATAAGAAATAATTATACACTTTGATCTGGGTAAACAGAGTAGCGAACTAGGAACTTTTCATTGTGTGCTGCGCAAGAGTCAGTGTCCGCTTTAAGCCTGTTCAGGTGCCGTACCATGTACAACGCACCTTAGTCAGATTCCTGTGATCATGAAGAGATCTTTGCTGCTAAATGATCTTCACAGAAGCAGTGCAGACACTGAGGCTTTATATGCAAAAATAAGTATCTGTTGCTGTTAAGGTTCCATTGCACAAGCAAAATGCGTGTTATACAAGCAATGGTTGTCTTTGGTGTATAATTTACATGCACTATTTGTGAAATACCTGTTGCACAGTTAGAGCGCATTTAAAGTTTACATGTGTTTACACAATCGTGTCAATATCAAACAGGTTTTGAAACTCTTATGCTACATACACACTTGAGATAAGTCTTTAGAAAAGATCAGACCAATCTTACCCCCTTCCATGTAGTATGAGAGCCATACCTACACAGTCTATTCTATTGAGCTGAACTTTCCATCAGATAAAAATCTTTGCAAGATGCTGCACACACAGATGCTGTACCCAAATATGCTTTACACATGCAACAGATCAGTATCTGCAAAATATCAACTCCTGCAAAAGATCAGTTCCTGCAAAATGCATTCATAGTCTATGATATCTGCAGATCCTCATACACACCTTGTTTAACAGACATTCATCTGCAGATCCAAAGATCCATCCTGGTGGATCTGATCTGCAGATGATTGTCTGTTAAACAAGGTGTGTATGAGATCTGCAGATATCAGACTATGAATGCATTTTGCGGGAGCTGCTCTTTTGCGGGAGCTGATCTTTTGCAGATACTGATCTGTTGCTTGTGTGCAGCATCTTTTGAGTTCAGCTCAATAGAATAGACTGTGTAGAGTATGGCTCTCATACTACATGGAATGGGGTAAAATTGGTCTGTGATCTTTCATTTTCCAAAGACTTTTATCTGATGTGTGTACCCACCTTTAGGGCCTGTATCCACTACACGCAGATTGGATGCAGAAAAACTGACTCCAATGTATGCCTATGGAAAAATCTGCATCAGAAAACTTGCGTTTAGTGGAAACAGGTCCATAGGCATTCATTGGAGTCAGTTTTTCTGCATCCAATCTGCGTGTAGTGGAAACAGACTTAAGGCCACGGATCAGCATTCTTGGCCGGCAGCCAGCTGAGAACAGTCTGCAATAGGCAATCACGCATTGTGCGATAAAAATCAGCAGAGTCGGGTTTTTGGGGGGAAACCGCACAATGCTCCCAGTGCACTGCAATTGTGCATTGAAAAAGCATTATGAATTCTTTCACGAGGCAGAAAATTTATGGGGTTTTTTGGGTTTTTTTTTTTTTGGATTTTTTTAAATAAACAAGTGTGACCATACCCTTACCCTTAAACATGGCATCCATTGTCAGAAAGTCCTTTCTAATTCCTCTGCCCTGGTCAACTCTGTGTATGGAGGATCCATTAGGAAACACTGATTTCCACCCCCACCCCCTTTTCCTTCATTGCAATTTTGAATACTAGAGATTTTTTTAGAGACTGCAATTTAAGGAGGTTTTTGTACATGTTTATACAGGCGCATAACTAGAAATGATTGCCCCCCCCCCCCCCCCCCCCTTGCTTTCTGCACAGTTTATCTTAAACCCAATGTTATTCAGTTGGCTAGTGCACACTTGAATGTTTTCCCCCCATGCAGATAAAAACACCACAGTGAAGAACTGCACACATTTTCTCTATCAATTACATTAGCTTCTATGATAAATGTTAATGTTTTCACACATGCAGACACACCCGGGGTGCAGAAAACGCATACATTCACTCTGTCCTCTTCTGATGGAGCAGAACTGGTTCTGCAGACTTCTCCAGCATTACTACAGTACAGAGCACTTGGGGAGGGGGTTGGGAGCTGGGCATTGTGCACAAGAGCCTGCAGCACACTGAATGGGGACTGTCTACAAATCTTTATCTACAAAACTTTGTATGATTTGTTATCGGTGGCCTAGCAGATGCAGTCATTGGAACAGTTGTGCAGAGATCAGAAAGTGTTTTTTTTTTTGTTTGTTTGTTTTTCTCGCTGTGCCCTTAGTTGTCAGTCATTCAGGACAGGGAAAATAAGCCTCTCCCACCATGGGGCACCCTGTGTCTTGTGAGCCCCCCTGCAGATGCATCCTTTGCAGGGTCTATTGTTACGCCCCTGTGTTCACAGCCTTATGCTAGGTTCATACATACATGCTTTATTTCAGTGTCCTGTGACGTCCCTGGAAGACGTGGCTGCTGGTCTTTTCATCTGCTGCATGTTCCTTGAGTATGTGTCCTTATCGCAGAGGTTCATTCCAGAGGTCATCAACTTCCTCCTGGGGGTCCTGCACCTGGCAACAGCACGCCAGCCTACTGTTAGTAAGTATTCAAATTAGCGGAGACCTTTTTTTGTTTGTTTGTTTTTTCTAAACCCATTAAAAGGAAATGTGGATTATTTCATATGAAACACAACCATTTTACAGAGTTTCTATATTAAAGAGAATCTGTACTGTAAAATTCTTATGATAAAAAGCATACCATGCTATTCATTATGTTCTGCTGGGCCCCTCTCTGCTGTTTCTGCCACTCCCTGCTGCAATCCTGGCTTGTCATTGCCATTTTTAGGCAGTGTTTACAAACAAAAGACATAGCAAGTAATAGGCTGAGAGTAGCTCAGTGTGTGAGTCATACAGAGTGTGCAGGGGGCCTGGAGAGGGTGTGTATAGCTTCTATCCAATCACAAGCGGCACTGCACATTCCAGCCTGACTGCCTAAACCCGACAGAGGAAAGAAGATTAGATCATATAACAGAGATAATACAGCCACTGTGCAACTAGAAAAGGCTGCAGTAATCCAGACCGCGTTAGAACAGGTATAGGAACTGAAACGCAGAAAATCTGCCCTAATGTGAAAGGGCCCT